>NC_048443.1:18430207-18617379 GCF_004353265.1 Vitis riparia
TTGTTCCGATCACTTCACATGTATAGACTTGCCACTGTATATCACTCAGTTTGACATGTTGATTCTCTTACTTGTATACTATTTTGATCGTCTTTGAGCATGATTTTTGTATCACTATTCGTCTCGATTGTTGTACTCTCGCTTATTTTGTGTGTACATGATGATATATCTGAGCTTTGCCTGATTGTGTGATTGCATGACTGCCCTCCTTTGCGTGATTGTATGCCGTTTGTTATGTGGGTCGCCACATTTATCCCCCTATCTCCAACTCTCTTGGTTTCGGTCATTCCTTTCATCTTGGCTCTCACTATTGCAAGTGTGAGGCCTTCTGTGTGCTTGCTCTCTGACCGAGCCGGAGATTAGGAGTAGGGTCTAGCGACGGGCTATATCGATGTACGGGAGCATTCTGGAGGAGAGCGACACTTTGATGTCGATTGGAGTCCGATCATTGAAGACCTGTATAGCCCTGAGCTAGGTTTCATGGATATTTGTGCAACCAGTGTGTTTCATTTCTCGTTTTAGCTTTTTAGGGTTTCGGATGCACCCACACCATCACTGTGCACTCTAGTTGGCTTTTGAGTGTTGAGAGTTTGAGAGGTTTCACCATAGGCAACCCCTGGGATGTCGAGGTAGTGCATGTGTGGAGTGATGACCCCTTGCATGGAAGCGCCCCGTCTCTTCTGAGGCGTGCAGAGGGTTGCATACCGCCGGAGGGTATGATCGCTTCTGCTAGGGATATTTTAAAGTCCACCCTTATCCATTTAGAGCCACCTTGACCTCGTAGGTTGAGCTGTAGATCCCTCGATTAGGATTCCCTCCCTAACGTGGGTGCATCTGAGGGCTTTCCGTGCCTCTGTGCCGCAGTTTTGGATCCGATTTTCCTTCTGTTTAGTCTCCAGTTGAGAGTGCACTGAGATCAGGACGAGTTTGAGTACGGTCGGACCGCTCATCTTCACTTGGATGTTTTGCTTGTTCCTGTTCAGATTATCTTTTCTTCTATACATTCCCCGAGTCATATCCTTATTCCGTTCTTCGTGCTTTGTAGGATCGGACCTTTGTTCCTCGTCTTGATATACCTTTGTGGATCAGAGCAGAGGAGGAGTACTTTCAGGATCAGGGTTTTTACTCTCAGTCTGGGTATAGTTTCGTGGATCAGAGTTGAGGGCAGATTAGTTCGGGTTTCAGATACACCAGATATGGATCAGCAGCTCGTCACGGTCGATCAGTTCACGGCTGCCATGGCTTCTATCCAGGAGGCTTTGGCTAGCCTCAGGCAGGAGATCGGTGGTCAGCAGGGTAGACCACCGGCAGTTCAGGATGAGACGCCATATGACTCACATCCACCTCCACCACCCCCACCCGTTCCTTCAGTGCATCAGGCATCACCATATGTATTACATGGGCTTTCTGAGATTGCTCCACCCATAGTCGCCCAGCCGTTGTCGCTGATGACACACATGCGCGCATGGACCGCATCGAGCAGCGCGTGAGGCAGCTGAGAGTATCTGATGGAGCTGCTGTTTGGGATGATTTGGAGGGTATGCCGGTAGCCAGCTTGCCGGCTAAGTTTAGGATGCCAGATATTGAGAGGTACACTGGTATCGGTTGTCCACGCATCCATCTCCGACTGTATAGCACGTGATGAGGGCTCATGGACTGGATGAGCTTCAGATGATCACTCTTTTCCCCCTATCTCTGAGTGGGGCGGCTCAGCGCTGGTTTGCGTCTCTGGAGTCTTCGAGACGCCGTACATGGGATGACTTGGCCCAGGAGTTCCTACGACAGTTTTCGTTTAACACTGTCGTAGACGTATCGAGGAGAGAGCTCGAGGTCTGAGACAGAGGACAGAGGAGTCAGTTTCTTCCTTCATTTCCGCTGGCGCGGGAAGATAGCTGAGATAGTGGATAGACCATCAGAGAGAGACCAGATTCAGATGGTATTGAGGAGCCTACAGCCGAGGATCACCAGACATGTGGTCGGAGTTCCGTTTGCAGATTTTGGGTCTCTGGTTATGGCTTTATATGATGTCGAGGACGGCATCTCGAGAGGTTTATGGACAGATTCTTCCCCTAGTGATGTTAAGGGGAAGAAACCATTTGTAGGACCGAGGTCGACAGATGTTAGTGCTATCAGTTCATCCAGTCAGAGGCCTCCTAGACGCCATCAGCTGATCCCACAGTTTTCCGAGCCTCATTCTTCTTACGCATCTCAGCAGTTCAGGCCACGGGCACCTTCCCCGGTTTTTGATCAGACATATCAGACTCAGCCATTGACTCTACCTTACTATGCCGCTCAGGGCATTGAGAGGCCTCCTGTTTCATATACGGCCACTGGACAGCCATGCTACGCTGCACAGTTCGCTCCGAGGCCGCACCTTCATACCCTAGGCCTCGAGCTCAGCAGACCTCTGCACCTTTTGCTTTGAGGACGCAGAGACAGTTTTCTCAGATAGGCATGCCGTTGAGCCAGGCTCTTCGGAAGCTCGTAGAGGCCGGTTTGTTGACTGCACTCACCTCGGCCACTACCTCAGCCTATTCCAGCTCAGTTCAGGATGGATTTGCACTGTGCTTATCATCAGGGGCCTGGACATGAGACCGATCGATGCACCGCTCTGAGGCACGCTATTCAGGATCTGATAGACCAGGGTTTGGTTCACTTGGGTCAGCCGAGTGTAACCCAAAACCCACTACCGGCCCATACCAGCATGCAGTTCCTCCACCAGACGGAGGTATTCATTTCCTGGATTTTGCTGATTCTGATGACCATATCTGCATGATGAGCTGGGATGACATAGATCCAGAGCCCATAGAGTTGGGGGACATTTACGAGATGAGCAGCATGTCTTTGGGGCCTCGGGTGCCCACTTCCTTCAGATTATTTCCTGAGGCAGCGTCTGTACAGGCTACTACTTCCGAGCCTTTGACATTCACGCGCTATAGCGTTCAGACGCCGTTCATTTTGGTCCCAGATGTTGAGGAGGTTCTGGCTCCACACAGCGTTGATCCGCAGACTCCGGACGTTCAGGTTGTCCTCCGGGGAGGGAGAGTAGTGGGACAGTCACCTCCAGCCGCTACCGCTAGACCCTTAGGGGGTACGTCATTCCATGAGGAGGTCAGAGCAGAGGATGACGAGATTTTGAGGCAGTTGCAGAGCACTCAGGCTCGTATTTCTATCTGGAGCCTCTTAGCGTCCTCCAGTACTCATCGGGATGCACTGATTCGAGCTCTGAGCCAGATCAGAGTCGATACCACGACCACTCCCGAGGGACTCATTCATATGATGACGGCTGGCAGAGCCACTTGTATCGTTTTTTCTGATGATGACTTGCCACCTGAGGGCTCGGACCACACTCGTCCGCTTTACATATCTGTTGGCTGTTCAGGTCGCCGAGTTCCATCTGTCCTTCTGGACAATGGCTCGGCCCTGAACGTATGTCCTCTGGCCACCGCCATCGCTCTTGGGTATGCTCCTCCGATTTCGGCCCATCCACTCAGACCGTCCGAGCTTATGACAGCACCCGTAGAGAGGTCATGGGTACATTGGAGATCGAGCTGCTGATCGGTCCGGCCACTTTTGTTGCCGTATTTCAGGTTTTGAGGATTCCTACATCCTTTAACCTGCTTTTGGGCGACCGTGGATTCACCGAGCTGGAGCCATTCTTCTTCACTTCATCAGAAAGTGAAGTTCATCCATGAGGGCCAGGTAGTCGTCGTACAGTCGGCAGGGGACATGTTCATTTCCGCCGAGCCCGTGCTCCAGATCAGCCATAGCGATGACGATCTTTTTCTGACTGGATTCACCTTCGATGAGGTACAGACTGTGGAGCTAGAGGACTTTTGCCGGGACTTCGTCGCTATGTCCTTTGACCAGCATGGCAGCACTGTAGTGCTTGATATGATGAGAGGCATGTCCTATCTTCCGGGCATGGGATTGGGTCGACGTCAGCACGGGCCTCGCGAGTTCATAGCCATCCCTGATCATGATGTACCATTCGGACTCGGGTTCATCCCCACTGAGGCCGATTATCTCTACATGGCGCGATTGCGCAAGGAGAGGGTGAGGGCTCGACTGACTCATACGCCCTTCTATTACCCTGTACGTCCGTACACCAGGAGCCTAGCAGATTATTTTGTGAGGGCATCGGAGCCACATGCACCATCCGACGGGATCATCGGGGGACTTAGCACCACCCAGGAGGCCGAGCTTCAGCGCCTCGTCCAGCAGTTACGATTGAGAGACGGAGCCCCTGGCCCTTCGACTTCTATGTTGATTGCTCCTTCCTCTCCAGATCGCACGAGCCTTATGACACTTTGTTTCCCGGACGAGACCGATGAGCATGGGACCTTTGTTGAGGTAGGGGACATAGTGGACGGAGCTGTGCCACCTGACGAGTACATCGACGAGATGCTCGCCCTGAGCCTGAGCCAGATTAAGGAGACTATTCAGCCTGGGCTTGCTGCATCTTTTGATCTTTTCGGGGTGTCCTTCATCGAGATCACCGGGGAGAGCCTGACTGCCCCTGCTCTGGAGTCTGCTGAGGACCTTGTAGCTTATGATGATTTGATTGATAGCCATGTTGGCATTGTTGAGGGAGCGTCCGACTTTGTGGACCCACCTCTTTCATTTGACGTTCTATCGGGGTTCGTCTCCCGTTCTGACATTGTTTCCCATGATTCATCTATGGATTTGAGCATTTTTGAGTATTTGCCTGTGTCTCGTGATATTGATTTATCTGTACCATCTTCACCCACATCACAGATATTTGACATAGATGATGAGATTGCACAGCACGATTCAGATGATGACTCATCTCCCGATTCTGATTCAGATCCCGTTGATCACAGGGTTTCACCTGCTGTAGGGGACACAGAGATTGTTGATTTCGGCACAGCGGATCAGACTAGGGAGTTGAGGATCGGATCGGATTTGTCTACAGATGAGAGAGATGGCCTCGTCCAGCTGCTCAGATCCTACTTGGACGTTTTCGCATGGTCCTATGAGGACATGCCAGGCCTTGACCCATCTATCGTCCAGCATCGTTTGCCACTTCTGCCCCATGCCAGACCGGTTAAGCAGAAGTTGAGACGATTGCACCCTCGTTGGAGCTTGCAGGTGAAAGAGGAGATTCAGAAGCAGCTCAGTGTAGGATTTTTGTCAGTAGTTGAGTACCCGGAGTGGCTGGCCAATGTCGTTCATGTTCCCAAAAAGGACGGCAAGGTGAGAGTCTGTGTTGATTTCCGAGATCTCAACAAGGCCAGTCCTAAGGATGATTTTCCTCTTCCACACATTGACATGCTAGTTGACAGTACGGCAGGTCATTCGATGTTGTCCTTTATGGACGGATTTTCCGGGTACAGTCAGATCTTGATGGCTCCAGAGGATATGGAGAAGACGTCCTTCATTACCGAGTGGGGTACTTATTGCTATAGAGTCATGCCATTCGGATTGAAGAACGCAGGAGCCACTTATCAGAGAGCAGCGACCACACTCTTCCATGACATGATGCATCGGGATGTCGAGGTTTATGTAGACGACATGATAGTGAAATCCCGGGATAGATCAGATCATTTAGCAGCACTGGAGAGATTCTTTGAGAGGATCAGGCAGTTCAGGTTGAGATTGAATCCCAAGAAGTGCACTTTCGGAGTGACTTCTGGGAAACTCTTAGGATACATGGTCAGTGAGCGAGGCATAGAGGTAGATCCGGACAAGATTAGAGCCATTCTTGATATGCCTGCACCGAGGACAGAGAGAGAGGTCAGAGGCTTCCTAGGCAGACTCCAGTACATCAGTAGATTCATTGCCAGATTGACAGACATTTGTGAGCCCATTTTCCGACTCTTGAGGAAGAGTCAACCTACTGTTTGGGATGATCAGTGTCAGCGTGCATTTGAGAGGATCAGAGAGTACTTGCTGTCGCCTCCAGTCTTGGCGCCTCCTACACCAGGCCGTCCTCTACTCCTATACCTATCCGTCTCAGACGTTGCTTTGGGATGCATGTTAGCTCAGCTCGATGATTCGGGCAAGGATCGAGCCATCTATTATCTGAGTAAGAGGATGCTAGACTATGAGACTAGATATGTCATGATTGAGCGTTACTGTTTGGCATTGGTTTGGGCCACTCGCCGATTAAGACATTACATGACTGAGTATTCAGTGCATTTGATATCCGTCTAGATCCTTTGAGATATTTGTTTGACAGACCCGCCTGGTCGGTCGCCTCATGAGATGGTTGGTACTTCTGACTGAGTTTGATATCCATTATGTCACTCAGAAGTCCATTAGAGGGAGCATTGTCGCGGATCATTTAGCTTCTTTACCAGTTTCTGATGGCAGAGCCATTGATGATGACTTCCCAGACGAGGATGTCGCTGCTGTGACTAGTCTATCGGGTTGGCGCATGTACTTTGATGGTGCGGCCAACCATGCTGGATACGGGATAGGCGTCTTGTTGATATCCCCTCATGGTGATCATATTCCCAGATCTGTTCGTTTGGCATTCTCGGATCGACATCCGGCCACGAACAACATTGTTGAGTATGAGGCTTGCATCTTGGGATTAGAGACGGCTCTAGAGCTCGGCATTAGACAGATGGAGGTGTTTGGTGACTCCAATCTGGTATTGAGACAGATTCAGGGCGAGTGGAAGACTAGAGATGTGAAGCTTAGGCCTTATCACGCATATTTGGAGCTACTGGTCGGGAGATTTGATGATTTGAGATATACCCATCTGCCTAGAGCGCAGAACCAGTTTGCTGATGCCTTAGCTACTCTAGCTTCCATGATTGCTATACCTGCTGATGCCACTGTTCGCCCATTATTGATCGAGTCGAGATCTGCTCCTGCGTACTGTTGTTTGATTGATGATATGGAGATAGATGATGGTTTGCCTTGGTACCACGACATATATCACTTTTTGAGACTCGGCGTATATCCTGAGGCCGCCACGGCCAAGGATAGGAGAGCATTGAGACAGTTGGCCACCCGATTCGTGGTTTGTGGCGAGACGCTATACAGACGATCACCTGATGGGATGCTACTATTATGTTTGGACAGTGCCTCTGCCGATAGAGTGATGCGAGAGGTTCATGCCGGAGTTTGCGGACCACATATGGGAGGGCATATGTTGGCTCGTAAGATCATGAGGACCGGCTATTTCTGGTTGACTATGGAGACAGATTGTTGCCAGTTCGTCCAGAGATGTCCCGAGTGTCAGATACATGGAGATCTCATTCACGTGCCGCCCTCCGAGTTGCATGCACTTACTTCGCCATGGCCATTTTCCGTATGGGGTATTGACATCATCGGGAAGATTTCGCCGAAATCTTCCAGTGGTCATGAGTTCATCCTAGTCGCCATAGATTACTTCACCAAGTGGGTGGAGGCCGCCTCATATGCGAGATTGACATCATCCGGAGTCGCTAGTTTCATCAGATCACACATCATCTGTCGCTATGGAGTCCCTCATGAGTTGATTTCAGATAGAGGGGTACATTTCAGAGGAGAGGTTGACACCTTAGTACAGAGATACGGCATCCGGCATCATAGATCGTCTGCGTACAGGCCGCAGACGAATGGGGCAGTAGAGGCTGCGAATAAGAATATCAAGAGGATATTGCGGAAGATGGTTGAGACTTCTCGGGATTGGTCAGAGAAGCTCCCTTTCGCATTGTGGGCATATCGGACTTCTTTTCGCACCTCTACAGGAGCACACCTATATTCCTTGGTGTACGGCATGGAGGCAGTGCTACCAGTTGAGATTGAGATGGGATCATTGAGAGTAGCACTAGAGCAGCAGATTCCCGAGAGGATTGGGCTCAGGCTCGATTTGATCAGCTCAATCTCCTAGATGAGAGGAGATTGAGAGCAGCGGACCACGTTCGTGCATATCAGAGGAAGATGGCCCGCGCTTTCAAAAAGCGGGTCAAGCCTAGACCACTACATGTAGGTGACTTGGTCTTGAGAGTCATCAGAGGATTGATCAGAGATCCGAGAGGGAAGTTCAGACCCAGTTGGAGCGGACCTTATTTCATCAGGAGTTGACTCCAGAGGGCGCTGCATGGCTGATGGATTTAGATGGAAAACCAGTTCTCAGAGCCGACCAATGTGGATCAGCTAAAGAGGTATTATGTTTGAGTCCAATGGTCGCAGGATGGGTGGCCATCATTTCGGTTAGCTATATCCTTTATTCCCTTTCTGAATATATATAGACTATTGCTAGCCCATTGAGCCTCGCACGCGCATTATAGCCTTTCTTTCTTATTGCCTTGCTCACACTTTCTCACCGGGTTAGGGGCCCTTTAGTGTATGCATGCATCATTGTTTAAGGAGTTTCATGAGCCTTGGACCTAAGGGCGCATTCTCCTCATTATATTCTCTATATGATCGCATCACTTCATTTTCATCTCACCTCATTGGTTGTGTTATTCATCTCATTTTGTTTATCCTATCATTCTCATTTGCATCATTTTCTTCCACCCGAGTGGTGATCCTCTCGTTCACTACATGGAGGGTAGTCATGTCATTTCCACTATCTATCCTACCGGACGTTGGGTCCAGGGATCCTTAGTTTGAGAAAGTCACATCATCAGAGAGAGTTCATGTTACATTGACATTTGAGAGTATGTTATCCTTTTTTGATGTCACTTTGGGTTTCTTGGTTCGCATTCAGAGCATGTATATTCTGTAAAAAAAAAAAAAAAAAAAAAAAAAAAAAAAAAACGCTTATGTGTAATTCATTTTCTATCATTGTGTATGTTGATGTTCGAGGGCATCTGATGATCATGTTTGTTGGCGGGAGTTCGTATGTGAGCTTCCGGGATCCTTCATTCTTTGGTATTTATTTTTGTCATATGTTTTGAGAGAGATGAGTGACTTTCTCTTAGGAGCTCTGGGTCATCGTCATTCCATCATTGCGTTCGTTATTGACATGACTTCCCTGCATATTTGATTTGAGCGGATTAGCACTCATTCTCATGTTCAGTGCTTCATCATCATCACTTGTTTCACTCTGATTCATCGTTTTCATTCCACATTTTAGTTTTTCTTACAGTGACCCATTTTCGGGTTTGATATTCTCTTCACATCACCATTGTATATCTCATTATCAGTTTGTTCTGTTTCATTTGTTCCTTATCGACACTTGTTCACATTAGGCACCATTGGGTCCATGGCTCACGGGATTTACTATACTTGTTGCATTTCATACATGAGGGCATTGGGTTTTGATCATCGGTATTTGAGCTTAGTTTCCTTTCGTTTCTATCACCCTATCACCCTAGCCTACGTTACGTCCCGTGTCTTAAGACCACCCTGAGGCCATGGGATCGGATATTGTCTTCTAACGGCTTCTATGTGGACAGGTGTTTGAGATTCGGTTGACATTTAGATATTTGCCATGCATCCTCTTCTGGGGAGACACTTCTCAGATGTTTAGATTCGTTTTCGACCGTGTTTTGGATTACCAGGATCACGTGTTTGATGAGGGATGATTCGATGTCACCTGTTTTTCCCTGATTTGTCGCAGTCTGATGCCATACTGGGGCATATTCCGTTTCAGGTGATGTTTATGGATCTTCACAGAGGTCACATGTTCGATGACATATGATTTCATGTCGCCCGATTTTCTGACCTGTCGCGCATCCGATGCCCATACTGGGGCATATTTCCGTTTCGATTGAGATTTACGGATATTCGCGGAGGTCACATGTTCGAGGATAGATGATTCCATGCTATCTGATCTCAGACGTATCATACATTTGATGCATACAGGGGCATATTTCCGTTCGGATGAGATTTACGGATCATGAGGAGTTGCGTGTTTTATCCTTATTTGTGAGATATATGCAGAGTTGATGATATATTCGCTATCCTCGCGATGATTCCTTAGTGGGGCCTATCAAGAGCCATCTAGCCTGGCCCGCGCTTTTAGACGCTTGGATGACGTCATGCTTCCTTCCGAGAGACGCCCCTTTGCTTTGTGGGTTTTTGATTCAGTTGTAGATGTGTTGACTTGGATCACACATTCGATGACAGATGGTTCGAGCACATCTAGTTTTCCGACCTGATGCCACACTGGGCATATTCCCCATCTTGATCGAGATTTATAGATCCCCACTGGTTTGCATGATCATCCACGGATATGAAGCTACACGCCAGGTTGATGGTTGATTTCATTTGTCCTGATACTCCGAGGAGTCTCTCTTGAGTTGTTCTGCCATATTCGTACTCTTTGAATATAGACGTGATTCCTGGACGGAGTTATCTATGTACCTGGATTTCCCGCGTCATCATTTCAGTGGGGTACGTATCAGATTTGTTACGCATTCCCATGGTGTTATTCTCAGGTCATCAGGGCAGATCGAATACATCTGATACCATACTGGGGCATATTTCCCTCGTTTAGCCATGGAGTTGATCTTCTCTCACATGTCCATTCACAGTTCCATCATCGGCCGCAGTTATATTGTATTCGCCTCACTGACCATTATTCCTGAGCCCTTCATTGATATGAGCTCTCAGTAGAGCGTTGTTCGAGACTCGTAGAGTCCCGTTCAATCATTTCCAGCGGTTTGAGATTCGCAGCGTCCTGCCACACTGGGGCATATTTCCCCCCTCATCATTTCCTTCCAGTTTGGCGCTCAGAGTCGCCGATCATTCACGGTTTACGGCATTCAGAGCCATCATCTCGGTTTTCAGATAGACGTTCAGAGTTGCATTCTCGGTTTCGACGTTCAAAGTTGTTATCACTTCTCAGTTTGACGTTCAGAGTCATCATCATCACTTCTCAGCTTCGGCATTCAGACCATCATCGGTTTTCAGATAGACGTTCAGAGTTGCATTCTCGCGTTTCGACGTTCAGAGTTGTTATCACTTCTCAGTTTGATGTTCAGAGTCATCATCATCACTTCTCAGCTTCGGCATTCAGAGCCATCATCGGTTTTCAGATAGACGTTCAGAGTTGCATTCTCGGTTTCGACGTTCAGAGTTGTTATCACTTCTCAGTTTTGACGTTCAGAGTCATCATCATCACTTCTCAGCTTCGGCATTCAGAGCCATCATCGGTTTTCAGATAGACGTTCAGAGTTGCATTCTCGGTTTCGACGTTCAGAGTTGTTATCACTTCTCAGTTTGACGTTCAGAGCATCATCATCACTTCTCAGCTTCGGCATTCAGAGCCATCATCGATTTTCAGATAGACGTTCAGAGTTGCATTCTCGGTTCCGACGTTCAGAGTTGTTATCACTTCTCAGTTTGACGTTCAGAGTCATCATCATCACTTCTCAGCTTCGGCATTCAGAGCCATCATCGGTTTTCAGATAGATGTTCAGAGTTGCATTCTTGGTTTCGGCGTTCAGAGTTGTTATCACTTCTCAGTTTGACGTTCAGAGTCATCATCATCACTCTCAGCTTCGGCGTTCAGAGCCATCATTACTTCCCAGCTTTGGCGTTCAGAAGAGCCATCATTGTCGCTTCTCAGTTCTCGGCGTTCAGAGCCACCATCACTGGGCCATCACCGTGTTTTCAGTTCGGCGTTCAGAGTCATCACCATTCCCTAGATTGACGTTCAGAGTCACATTCTCGGTTTCGGCGTTCAGAGTCGTCATCACTTCCTAGATTGACATTCAGAGTCGCATTCTCGTTTGGGCCTTCAGAGCCATTACCATCACCTGTTTTAGGCTTCCAGAGCCATTTTAGTCATCTTGTTTAGGCTTCCAGAGCCATTATCGTCATCTCGTGTCGGCTTCCAGAGCCATTGTTGTCATCTTGTTTAGGCTTCCAGAGCCATTATCGTCATCTCGTGTCGGCTTCCAGAGCCATTGTTGTCATCTTGTTTAGGCTTCCAGAGCCATTATCGTCATCTCGTGTCAGCTTCCAGAGCCATTGTTGTCATCTTTTTTAGGCTTCCAGAGCCATTATCGTCATCTCGTGTCGGCTTCAGAGCCATTGTTGTCATCTTGTTTAGGCTTCCAGAGCCATTTCTCTCATCTCGTGTCGGCTTCCAGAGCCATTGTTGTCATCTTGTTTAGGCTTCCAGAGCCATTATCGTCATCTCGTGTCGGCTTCCAGAGCCATTGTTGTCATCTTGTTTAGGCTTCCAGAGCCATTTCTGTCGTCTTATTTCAGCTTCCAGAGCCATTGTTGTCATCTTGTCTAGGCTTCCAGAGCCATTACTGTCATCTTGTTTAGGCTTTCAGAGTCATTTTGTCATCTTGTTTTAGACTTCCAGAGCCGTTACTGTCGTCTCGTTTAGGCTTCCAGAGCTGTTGTTTTTCTAGTTTAGCTTTTAGGGTTAGTTTTTTTTTGTTAGGCTTCCAGAGCTGTTGTTTTTCTAGTTTAGCTTTTAGGGTTAGTTTTTTGGTTTGGCTTTCAGAGCTGTTGCTTTCTAGTTTAGCTTTTAGAGTTAGTTTTTGGGTTTGGCTTCCAGAGCTATTGCGTTCTAGTTTAGCTTTTAGAGTTAGTTTTTGGTTTGGCTTTCAGAGCTGTTGCTTTCTAGTTTAGCTTTTAGAGTTAGTTTTTGGTTTGGCTTCCAGAGCTATTGCGTTCTAGTTTAGCTTTTAGAGTTAGTTTTTGGTTTGGCTTCCAGAGCTATTGCTTTCTAGTTTAACTTTTAGAGTTAGTTTTTGGTTTGGCTTCCAGAGCCATTATTCTTCCAGTTCAGTGTTTAGAGTTAGCTTGTTGGTTTGGCTTCCAGAGCCGTCGTTTTTCTTAGTTTAGCGTTTAGGGTCAGTCCCATCATTCAGAGTCACTACTCCTGGCATTCATATTCTCTGGCATGACACATCTCACCTTCATGGATTTGTACTTATTCTCACTCTCCTCACCTCGTTACCCATTGCTTATCGCGCATTCTTGATCGTACTCCAGGGTGGTTTGACCGTTACTCATCTTTGACATCGATCTTCGAGTCACTTTTGGAGACGTCTTAGAGGGAGTCTGGATCCTTAGTTTGGCTTCAGAGGCATTTTGTGGCATCATTTTGTTTTAGGATTAGAGCTTTTGTGTTCATCTATCAGCCTGAGCGAGTTCGTGTTTTGCTAGTGTCTCTATGGGGGTCTCTTTGATTCTTCGGCAGAGTTCACTTCATTCCACTCACTATTCACACTTACTTGTCACTTCAGTGTTTACGTTCCTTACACTCGTGAACTCTACCGAAGAGGGGCATATTTGTAGACCCCCACTTAGGCCTCATTCTCCATGCAGCTGATTTTGCCACGTGGAAGAGCCCCGGCGAGCCACGTGTCACTCTCGGATTGGTTGTTGAGGAATCAGATTGGTGGTTTGGAGGACCAATGAGAGGTCGACACGTGGCAATGGAATTCTAGAAGATTCCTGCATGCCGTTAGCAGGAGCGGAAGAGAGAGAGGCTGGGGGGTAGTGCTTTTGGGATGGTTTTCTGCAGGTTGTTAGAGGGGGGGGGGCAGATCGGGGAGAAAGAAAAGAGATTTTTCTGGTGATATTGGGAGAGGTATTCGTTTTTAGAGGGGGACGAGAGAAAAGTTGGAGGGGGATGGCAGAGAGCTAGAGAGAAGCTCAGAGGAAAAACCAGAGGGAGCTGTGATAGAGAGGAAAGTTTGAGAAACAGAGTATTTGAGATCAGCTATGAATGGGAGAGGAAGGAGGATAAACTCACGGGTTTTCTGATTTATTTTGGCTAGAGAGGAGCTCTCCCAGGTGCGAGCATGGTGGTTTTCTTTTTCTGTTCATATTTCTCATTGCACAGTCTCATGCATTTTTCCCGTTGTTTTAGCTTTCATTCACTGTTGGGACATGTTTACTGTGCTGTTCTCTCATTTTCTTTGATTTCAATGAAGGCCACTTGTTGCTTGTTGAGATATGATTCTGAACTCATGTTTGATGCTGTCCATTTTAATATGCCATGTTTCTACTGTGAAATCCTTCATAATCATGCCAATGGATGTATTTGATGTGTTTATTCTCACCTAATCGGAAGGCTCACTGATGACCCATGAGTGAAGCCTCATCTGAGGATGTTTTAGATTTTTTTTTCTTCTATGCTCTGTTTTATGCATTTTTTTTCATGACGAGGCCACTCCTGTTTCTGGATCCCTTTCAATGCGTGAGTCGTGGTAGAGGGAAGACCCAAAACTGGCCATGAATCCTTGTATGGGAGCGTATTCTCAAAATCTTTTGGCAAACTGGTTGAGAAGTCGCTGAATCGCTGTTATGGCCCTCTAAAGCCGATACTACCAGAGCTCAGGGGAAGATTCTAAAACAAGAAGTTTATTGGGAAGCCCCATGACTTGTAGGCAGCAGAGATGATAGCTTGCGAGAGAGAATAGTCAGAGCTCAAAAGTTAGTAAATGAAGTTTGTTGTGAATCCCCAGGGCAGCATAGGTTTATGCATGGTGATCTATTTTTCAGTCTATGTAAGAGATCTCTTCCACATTGAATAGTGTGCAGTGGGCATCATGGGAAGAGTGCTTCTATGACCGGTTTGTAGATACTCTGAGGGGTTCCTGTTGGTTTGGGGAACAAGAGAGGACCTGCGAGCAGGAGAAATCAGTCTAGGAGAAGAAGAATCAGGGAGTGATAATTTTTTCTTGGGAGTTTTTGGGAAAGCAAGCAGAGATACAGAGCAACAAGAGAGCATCTGGCAGTAGTTAATAAATTGTTGTCTAATCTAGCTTGTTAGAGATACCTAAATCCAATGGATATTGGCACTTCAGTTGGCGCATTTGGTATAATCAAATCTTCTTCCCCATTGTCTTCCATAAACGCTTTTGATGTTCCTTCAACACTGACTTTTGGAGGCTTAGAGACGAGCCTTAACAGCTTCTGGATTTAATATATGCATTTGGCGTCCTTGGACATATCTCCTTCGATATCTCTCCTTGGACACAACTCAGATTATCGGAGAGATGGCCAGAGACTTAAAGTTTGTGAGGCTTACACTAAGATGGATGCCACCCCCTCTTCCTACGATTAGAGGCTCAGAGCACGAGGAGGATTCTGGTACTATATTTACAGCAGGAAGAAGCAGGCCGTGTGGACCCTAAGATATATTGCTAGTGATTTGCCCACCCATATCCACATGCACTCATCATCTCTCATTCTCTCTCTAAACCCCACCATATACCCTTTTCATGTTCATGCCATTGAACCCATTATGTGTTTGCCACCTTGTCTCTCTCTAAGTTTTTCTTCATACCCATCGTCATTCATGCCCGCATCCAGTGCCCCGTCTACTCATGTTCTCACCTTCCCAAACCTATATACCCATCACCATTCCCTCTCTATGTCTTTGTACCTTCATATTCATATCTCTTCGCGCCATGCATCTAATATACCCATTTTCATACCGCACTTCTAACGGCCATCTCATTATTGCTTCCCGATACCCTCTAGTTCATACCTCTAACCAGCCACTTCATTAATAGTATCCCTCTTTCATACGTGTCAACAAGAGCATGGGATCTCATCATTATGGTTGCAGAGACTGGGCAGGCTTTTCTCAGGATGAAGGAAGAGGTTATCAAGAGTACAGTAGAGCGTTCACTTGGTGGCAAATCAATTGGTATTGGTATTGTAGTTGAGGACCAGAAAGATGAACTTAGTGTCCCTCCTAAACAAGTGGAGTATTCTTTGCTGCAAGACAAGGAAATTCAGAATGGCCTCTTGAAGAAAAACCCCACTATACAACAAGTGGAGATTCTTGATGAAATGGGTGGAAAGTTGCAGAGGGATTCAGGGGATGCCAGTGGGTTCATGCAGCTTTTCGCTGCCACTAATAGGGGCACAGAAGCTGTTCCTCCAGCTCCAATTCCTGATAGCTCTGCTCAAAATGCTACACCTAGAGGTTCTGTTTCAGCGAGTGAGAGAAAAATGTTAAACCAACCTGATAATCAGGAAAGGAATTTGCTTCAAGTCCCAACCATGCCTCAAGGTCCCAGTGGTGATGAATACAGAGGTTTTCCTCCACCTAGTCAGGTGCAAGGCAGGGGTTTTGTGCCCCTTCCTCATCCAGTGCCAATTTTGGATGGGGGGGAAGGCATCAGCCACCACCAATGCAATATGGTCCCACTGTCCAGTAAAGACCCGCAGCGTCTTCTAGCGGACAAGCAATGCCGCCTCCTGGTCTTGTACATAATGCACCAGTGCCAGGTCAACCTTCCACCCAATTGCAGCCTCGGGCCCTAGGACTCTTACCACATCCAGCACAACAGTCACATGGTTCTTCTCATCGAGAAATCCCTCCAGATGGTATCCTAGGTCCAGTTTCTGCAGCATCCTTTGGTAGAGGACTGAGTCATTTTGCTCATCCTCAAAGAAGCTTTGAACCGCCATCTGTTGTTTCTCAAGGACATTATAATCAAGGTCATGGTCTCTCTTCCCATGCTGGGCCCTCAAGAATCTCTCAAGGTGAACTTATTGGAAGACCTCCACTGGGCCCACTGCCAGCAGTGGCGCCGAAGTGCTCGCTGGCGTACTGGAGCTGGTATACGGGTTCGCGGCGATGGAGAAGAGCTATGAGTTGTTGGAGGGTGAGACAAGGATGGGGTGTTCACTGATCAATTCTCCACCTTCGTTCTAGGTGGTTTTGTCCATGTTCAGGCGGATGCCGACAGGAGACGCTTGAATCTGCTGCTACTGCTGGCTAGAGTCCATGGCACAGAAATGGGACATGGTTTAAAGATAGTTTCTGCAAGCGACTTTAACAAAGAAAGAAAAAAAAAGCCATGGTCTACATTTCCCTCCATCGGAATTATGAGGAGATATTTGAGAAGCCTAGACGGCTATATGAGAAAGAACTTTTGGGTGCAAATCTGAAGGCTGTCTTCGGGTGTGGATGAAGTTTCTTTGAGAAGGTGGTGAAAACAGCAACACAAAAGGAACCTTCAAGTCATCATGAGACTGCATGTTTTCTTTTCGTCCACTCAAGATGAGATATTTTATTTTACTGAAGATGGGCTATTGGTACAGTAGACGCAGTAACACTCTGGGAATCGCACCTGCATGGTCTTCCCTCATTATCTCTCCCATTGGTGAATCTTGGCATGGCCACTTTCTTGATAAGTCGTAATTAAGACACGTGCCCTACTCCTTCCTCATGCAAGCTTCCATGAAACCGATTTTCAAAAGTCCATTTTTAATTCTTCATTTCTATTCCTCTCTTGCTTTTAAATAAATCCATTTTTGGCAAATCAACTTTTGTTGTTTTTATCAAGGCAGCATACCCTTCATCCTGTTTATTTATTTATTCATCGTGTCATCTTCCCCTTTTTCTCCAATCCTCTTTGATTTTAGAAAAGATTTTCCCAAACTTCATTTTGTAAATAATACCCTAAATTCCGGTTTTTGTAAATAACCGCAAGTCTCCAAAGTTTTTCATCATTAGACTCATAGATATCAAAAATCCCATTTTTAATAAAATTTGCCGTCGTTTTCTTCCCGGCAAGCCTTTTTTTACATTTTATTTGATTTTCAAAATGTTTTAAAATAAGTGTGAATTTATTTTCTGTAATTCCGAATAATGGAATTTATGGAATTAATTCATACAAAAATAAACGGGCTTTGGGTGGGGGCCCCACATATGAGAATCCATGATTGATTGATTGTTTGATTAATTTACTTATCTTGCGTGTTTGATCTATTATGTTCCTTGATATGCGCTTAATTATATCTTGTTCATTGCTCGCTAACCCTGTTTCATGATAGCGCATTTGAGATTGCTGCCCAAGTACGCATTCACTCGTTCGGATAATTCATCTTATATATTCTGACTCTCATACGTGCACGATTGCTTCGAGTACTTATTGATTTCCTCATCATTGCCACATCAGCTTCATTTTATTAGTAGAGACCCGACTTTAGGGACTTAGAGGGGTGCTACGGTCTTTACCGTACCTTCCCGATAAGTAACCTGACCCCCGAACCCGATCCGGTTTTTCGCAGATCACCTTTTCCAAAATAAGGAGTCGCACTTAGGGTTTTTCTTTCTTATTTTGTTTACCCTTTAAAAAATAAAACAAAAATAAGTGGCGACTCCAAGTCATTTTCAAGCAACAAATAAAAATCAATTTTTCAAATAAATCGAGCTCGCCATCGAGTGGGAAACGCATTGAGCCGAAATGCGGGGTCCACAATGTTATATCCAAATTTTTACCCTGCGAATTGTTGTTAGGGATTATCAAATCTTTCCTTTAGGTAATTCGAACAATATATTACATAATAAAAAGTTATAAACAATGACACAAAGATTTTTATGTGAAAAACCCTTACATTAATTGTGGAGATGAAAAAACTACAAGGTCTAAAACCTACTAATCTAAATCCAATATACAAAATCAAGTTACATAGATTTACCTTACCATTTTACCCTAAAGACTTACTCTCTGGTAACTACAACTTGATTCACATTCGTGATGCCACAGTAGTCAATTGCTCTAATGGATCACTTTAGCCTTATTGAAGGGTTGAAAGTTTTGAACCTAAGATTCAATCTTTAAATCCTTGAAGTGAGAGATCAAGAATGGTGTGACACTTTAGGCTTTCTTCTTAATGAAAATCTCTCAAAAAGTTTTTGATATCTTTTCCAATCTTTGATTCTCAAGGGGTTATAATGAGGTATTTATAGGTAAAACACCTGAAGAGTTTCAATTTTGGAAGAGTTTAAAATTAAACTTGTGTGAAAAAATCTCAGCAATACAAGTATGACCACTTAAGCGAACTTACATCGCTTGAGCGGTCTAAGTTGCTTGAGCAGATTTATCGTTTGAATGATACTAATTGCTTGAGCTTTCCTTTTCTCTTTAAAAAATCAATAAAAATCATTTTAACTTGAGAAAAGATATTGATTCTCTTATACCTCGTAAGAGCCTAATATGCCACAAGCCAAACATTTTAGACATACTTGTGACTTCCTTATTGGATGAACTTTGATCTTCAATAGAGAGAAAGTCATTATCTAAAAAGACTTTTATGGTCAAAATTAAAAAGAATAAAATTGCCAACATATAAACAAGACTCTATGTCTAAACAAGTTTATTGTGGAAAGTCTTAGGCTTTTGAATTTGAATCCGATATATATATATATATATATATATATATATATATATATATAGCTTTAATTCTCTTTAATCACTCTCATTTTTACATTATTTGGTGATGATGAAGTTGAGAAATGGTTTGGAAAAAAAAATGACAATAAATGGTGTTATTGGAATTTTCGACATAGTAGGGTCAATGTCAATTTGATATAAATTTGGTCTATGACTTAAGCTCTATTTGGTTCATACTAGGTTTACAACATTGATTTGATGTCAATTTCTTAATTGATGTCGAATTTAGTGTTAGGAATGCAATATCAGTTTAGAAAACCCAACTATGAACCTCATTTATCAAATCAATGTTGGTTTCCTCAATCCTCTATTCATTGTTGATTCTAGTATCAAATTGATAATAGAACTCATCAATTTTCCTTTGAACTAATATTATTTTGGTTGTCATGCTTGTTATTATATTGATTTCATTGTCACTTTGAGATATCAATTCTAATATTGAATCCAACATCAGTTTGCACTGGTTATCAGATGTCGGACCAAAACCTTTTATCAGTTTTCCATATCTAGCCATTATCGGTTTGACACCACTTTTAGATTTGATATTGAAATCAATATTAGTTTTAAGTTGATATCATTTTGGATGGTAAATCCACAATTCATTTGCCTTAAAGCTCAATTATCAATTTACTATTCAATTGGACATCATAAAATTCGATACGACAACTTGTTGTATTGGTTTGAACTTTCCTTTGCTATTTGCCTATTGGTCTTTAACTATTTATTTTGATTCTCGAAATAAATTTTTGAACTAAGTTTTGTGGAAAGTCCTTTTGAAATTAGGGAGTTCCTCTTATGTCTTAATCTTGAATCTCATGCAATCCACCTATACGTTTCACGCATTTTGTTAAAGACTAGTGATGGTTTACTTATTCTTTATTGTATTGAGCATTATTCTATCTTTTTATTTGGCAATTAATCGATTAATTAATAAAATGTCAAAGGTTTTTTTTTTTTTTTTTTAAACTTATTTAGTAAAGATTGAATAAATTTCAAGCTCAATGGGTGTAACTTATTTAGAAGATGCCTAACACTTTCTTAGCGTGTAACTCGATTCCTAAACCCATTCTTAGTTCAAAAATTTGCTTTTCCATTTTTGGAGTCACTTATAAGTTTTTTTTTCTTATTTTATTTTCTCTTTAAAACTTAAATAAAATAAATGATAACTTGAACAATAAAAATCAATTTGCATAAATAAAAACCATTGGGTCCACTATTGTTATTAAGCAAAAAGTTAGAAACAAAGATTATAATCAAATTGAATAATTGTGGTGTAGAACAAAAAGTTGGAAGAAAAAGCTAGAAACACATATTATAGTTTTAAGTAAAGGGAAATTATATTTACATCTACCAAATTTATTTTTATATCCATCCAATTTACACATCCATTTAAAAATATTAACCTTATTAATCACCTACAAATTTTTAATACACTCAAAACACCCTTCCCATTCATCTCTTTCATACTCATATTTTTATTCTTCATTTTTTCTCTCAACTTTATTCTTCCCAACAACAAACTTTAAGAAAAAAAAAAATATCTTTTAGGTTTTATTCTTTATATAAATTTTGTTAAAAACTCATTATAAAATAATTGAAAAATAATTTTAAAAATTATAAATGATTTAGAAGTGAGTAATCATGAAAAAGTACAAGATATATAAAGGTCAGATATTATGCAAATATCCAAACTTGAAATATTGAACATCATGCAAAAGTCCTAATTTGGTATGTCAAACATTGAAAAAGGAACTAAACTTGGAAGGTCTGACACCATATAAATGTTCGGACTCAGTGTGTCAAACCGAGAGAGATAAATGTGTATTTCTCATGGTTTTAAAAATAGGACCGGAACGGCCGGTCTGACCGGCGATGGGTCACTATTCTGGTCTGGTCCGGCGTATTGGACCGGGAAGTGATCAAGCCGACGGTCAGACCAGCGACTGGGTGGTTCAATTGGCGAACCAGACGAACCGTCGGTTCAATTTTTTTTTTTCTTTCCTCTTAGCATTTGCGCGGCCTATTCCCGTTATCTTCGGCCACTAGAGCGTCGTCCCGGTGGCAGCCCCCCCTCCCTGAGCGATGAAAAGCCCTCCCCCCAAAACGCTCCAAAGCCCGTCGCCGGCCACTCTGTCGTCCCGCCAGGAGCAGCACCCCACAAAAGTAAAAAATTTAAAACAGAGAGAAACCTTTGGTGGAAGTGTGGGAGTGTGGTTCTTCGACTTTGCCATTTCCCTACAGCATTGAAAGTGGAGGAATTCAATGAGATGGGAGCAAAAAAGCTGTACCGAGGTGGAAGAAGAACGAAGCTGTCATAGCTATCAGGGTTAGGGTTAGGGTTTTGACTCAAAACACAGTGCCCTCTTGCTTTCCTTCCAGTTTTGTTTTTTAAAATTTAATTTTTATGTTTCATATTTAATATCTTAATATTTAATTTCTTAATTTTTTTGTTGATTATAATTGTAATGATAGGTTTAATATTTAAAATTTTTATTTTTACTTTTATTTATTACACACTAAAATTTTAATTTATTGAAATTATTGAAAATATTGAGTTAATTGATATTTATAAATAAAAAATTTTGTGAAAAAATCTAATAGATATATTTTAAAATTTAGATAGAGTTTATTATTTTTAATTATTAATTTCTAAATTTTAATAATAGATAAAAATATATATTTATGACGTGTTCGACCGTCGGTCTGACCAGTGAATCGGTAACTTTTTCGGTTCGATTTTGAAAATATTGGTATTTCTCTTAAAGAGTAAGTTAGTTATTTCATTAAGAGACATTAATTTTAACAAAATTTATTATTCAAATGAATGCAAAGAGAAATTGGGTGATGGGTGTGAATGTAATTTCCATTAATAAAAAAGATAAAATCACATTAAAATACTGAAAATATTATAGATGAGTGTTCTTTTTTAAAAAAAAAGAAAAAAAAAGAAAAAAAAGAAAAAGAAGACTAGAAAAAAAGTAAAAAAACCTAAATAAAACAACAAAAGAACTACCAAAACAACTACTTGTTGATTATTTGAGGAATCATCTAAATTTAATATTATTTCTCCCCTCAACCCGACCCGAAGGGTGCCGCTGTGGGGTAAAAGAACCCTCTTTGTAAGAAAAAGAGAGATACGTCTCGAAGCCTGAGTAACCCCAGAGAAACGGAGATGAAGGGCCTGGGAAGATTGATTGGGCGACGCCTTCTCTGCAAACGATTGGAGCCTTGGAGAAAGCCTCTCATGCCTCGTCGCCTCATTTTCTCCTCTTTCACAACGACCTCCTATTTGGAAAACCCCACCTCTTCTTCCCGTTTCACTTCCTTCAAATCTTCATCGCTTCCTAAATGGAGCCATTTCGGAGGTTTCTCTCTTTCTCTCTTATTCTTTTCTGTTTATTTCTGTTTGGCTGCCCAGACAACGGAGGCAAATGGTGGACAAGAAAAAGAAATTTTGGGATGTTTTTTAATTTTTCAAATGTTGATTTTGGTTTCCAGGGCATGAGTTGGTTATGCGAGCTAGACCAAGTAGGCGTATTAGGTTTACGCAAATATTGGAAATTCTAAGATTCATAATTTAGTTTTTCTTTTATTTTTCCTTTATTTCCGTGGCAGTCAAACGCACAATTAGAGTTTGTGGCTTTGATCAAGTATGAAATGGTGGAATCATAACCTTTGAAAATGTGGAATCTTATTTATCTCTGTGTATTTTTTCTGTTAGTTTCTTACATTTGTTTCCTAAACAAAACAGATTAGTATTTTTGGGGTTGCTTCTAGGAAAAATTTTAGTTGCTTTAGAGGAAATGGTGGTATCCCAGCTTGCATTTCTGAAGCTGTGGTATATATGTACAGAGAAAGAGAGAGTCACACTCACAGACACACTCCTGGTTAATTAACAGGAGAAATTTGTGTTATTTCAACGTTCTAAACTTCCTCTAGAGTTTATCTTAATGGAACAATATATGACATTTTTTGTGTAAGACAGTTGGGCACCTTTTTTTGCTCTCCAACTCACAATCTGCCTGCTTATGAGTCTATGATTCTTTGTTTTGTCAATGAGGTAGAGGAGTATAGTGGCCTTCTTGAATGCCCTTGAGAGACATTGTTTTATGAGCCTTTTTAGGCTTCGTCTTTTTTGGTATTGTATTGTGTCTTTCTTCTCCTTTTGCTCTTGTTGCTTTGAGGTATTTCTCATCTGATCTTTTTCATTGATAAAATTCTTTATTTCTTTCTTAAAAAAAAATTGAAACCCTTGATGGACTGGATGGAAGTGTAGATATTTGAATAGTTTTGTTATGATGCTGCTGTGCTCAGGGCAGAGGAGGACTATGTTCATCCAAACTCAATCCACACCTAATCCTGCATCTCTCATGTTCTATCCTGGAAAGCCAGTTATGGAGGTAGGGAGTGCAGACTTTCCGAATTCTCGTTCAGCTATGAGTTCTCCACTAGCAAAAAGTCTTTATGGAATTGATGGTAAGTTTGTACTTTTTTAGTGCTTGTGAGTGTTTATATATTTGGGTTAATATGTTGGCCAATTTGTTTTATGAGTATTTAATATGAATAACCTTAGCTTGAACTGTTTTCCAAGAAATATGAAAGGAATTTGAAGGTTTAAGATTGGAGTTGGTGGAAAAAATCTTCTTGCAAATTCTCTATTCATTGTACGACAAACATGGGTGTGGGTATGAGATCCTTGTTGAATGCTCCTATTTGCCTTTGGGTGGCACAGTTTGATTTTTAAATTGATATCCTTTTATTCTTTCAAGTTTCTTAGTAATAATTACATTAGAGAAAAAGAAGACTTCGCTGAAAAATGAACTTTTGTAAGAATATTTAGGGATAAGAGGAAAAAAGGAGTAAAGAGAAAAAAATGAGAGCTTTTAAAAGAATATCTTCCCTTCCAATTTATTTTTAATTGATCTTTCTTTTATTATGCTGTATCCCAATACTTGAGCTCCCTTTTTGGATCAATATTTGGCTGAGTCCCTATATCCTAACATTTGAGCTGTGAAGGATCAACACCTAAACACATACCCACATTTGACATTCATATCGGAACCCATGCAATATAATGCTCTATAAGAGAAAATTCATGCATAAAGATCTCCTCATTTCTTGTGTATCTTCCCTAAAGTCAATAAACCTCTGACCAGATGCAACTAAGTTCTCTTCAAGCTCAATTTTTTCAATATTTGTTTTGATTGTTGTTAGCAAGACTAACATTGTAGGCTCTCCTCTTCTGTCTTTCAGGAATTACTCGAGTTTTCTTCGGATCAGATTTTATAACTGTAACAAAGTCAGATGATGCTTCTTGGGATTTTATAAAACCTGAAATTTTTGCTGCAATCATGGACTTCTATTCATCTGGGAAGCCACTGTTCCTTGACTCCAATACTGCAGCAGCAATGGACACAGCTATTCATGAAGTATCTCCTTGAACTTTAATATTACGCATGTTTTCTTTATTTGTTTTTGACAGGAGTGCACTCTGAGTTCATTGAATGTTATTAATCAACAAAATACTAAGCACTGCAATTTTTTATTCTGCTGTTTTACTTATTTTCTCGTCCAAGTTTACCTTTTGAATATGGTATAGATTTCAAGGGCATGAGCATGTGCATTAATGTATTTGATTTCCAAACAACAGATGTGCGTGCAGCTAAAAAATTAGGGTCAAAACCTTAGAAAGTTTAGAGGGTTTTTATGTATCTGTTAGGAAGACATGTCACAGTGAGATATTTACATATAGTCCATGATTCTTCCCTTGAGGTTGCATCTTGTCTGAGATGTGCACTTCATTGTTTAACAAAAATAAGGCTCCATAGCTGATCTTGTAATTGAGATTTAGACTTTTCCATCTTCCTTAGGCTCTGTTTTATTTTACTTTGGATTTTAGAAATTTTAAGGGAAAGTAGAAAGGAAAGGGAATAGTGTGGAAAGTTGGGAGGAAAGAAAAAGTCAAGGAAATAAAAAATAGATTCAAATTTAATATAATTTTCTCATGTGTTTTTCCAAATTTATTTCTCATTTTTTTCTCCTATATAGAGTGAAAAACTTGAAAATGCAAGGTTCTCAATAATTTTCATCATGCTTAATTTTCCATGGTAAATAACGTAAGAGATTTTGGACTCCTTCCTACATTTTTTTTTCTTAGTACTTTCTGTGATCCAAAAATAGTGTTAATTTATTTTTTAACTTTAAATTCATAACTAGTATTATATAAAGCAAGAAACTCTAAGCCTGCTCAAAGGTTTTTTTCTTCCTTTTTTTTTTGCCCTAATAGTATGTTATAAAGATATCCTTTATTTTTTGATGGAAAAATTGCTTGGAAAAAAAATGCTATTTTCATAAATCCATAATTATCTAATCAATTGAATTTTATAATCGTACATTTAGTCAACTTAATAATTTCCTTAACAAACACTGAAACCATGCCAAACTGTGTGCCTCTGGCACTGCAACATATGGGCATTGCACATCATGATGTTTAACAGTCTAGACTACCACTTTATCCCACCTTCCACCTTCAGCATCTGATGACCACCTTCATAGTGACAATGTAATAGTTTTATGCTTTTTTTCCCCTTCAAAAAGGGAATATTACTTCTAATCTTAGCCTGGTTGCTGGAGCATTCATACTTTGGATAAATGCTAGGTAGATTAAAGTAATCACTTGCTTTCTAGGAAAGTTTTAACTTTTAGGTTGTGGTGCCCTGATTGGAAGTCTTTGTTTTCAACTGATGCATGACATTATTGTTTGGGCTGTTAGCTAGTAATCTAATATAACTCTTCAAACATAGAGGAGTAGCAATTTGTATTATTCTATTAGTCATTGCTCATTAAAGGGTTATCCTAACTACTTGGGTTTGACCATGTGATTTTCCTTTTCGTCATTTTACTCTATCAAGGATTATACCATTGGCTAAATCATAGGCTTTCCAGCCTTCTTTTGCAGCCATGAACTTCTTTTTCTTGGGGATGCTCATAGCACTTCTAAACTTAACCAAGTTACTCCTTAGTGGTAGTCATTATTCTCGGGTGCACATGAACAAGTTACCCCAACCCTCTCTCATCTTATTCAGTGCTATGCTTTGCTTCTCTAGATTACAATTTCTTTTCTCATTCTATCTTTCATTGCATTAGTGTTATCCACGTCTTCATTCTTATCTTAGCTACTTCTAGCTAAGGTGTTGGCTAACCAGCTCAAGAAGATGGTGGGCTAGATGTTTTTAGTGTTCCAACAAGCTTTTGTGGAGGGTAGGCAAATTTTGGAGCAACCTGTATTGCAAATGAGGCCTTAGATTCAAGGCCAAAGAGTAACATCAGTGGGGTCATTTGCAAGCTAGACATCAAAAGGCATAAGATCATGTGAGCTGGGATTTCTTATGAGCATTTCTAGAGATAATGAGCTTTGGTTAGAAATGGGTCAGATTGATCAAATGGTGCATTTTAATGACAAAATTCTCTATCCTAGTCAATGGGCTCCATTCGGTTTTTTCCAAAGCTTTAGGGGTTTGAGATAGAGAGGCCTTGTTTCCCCTTATCTCTTATTTTGGCCATGAAGGACCTTAGTAAGATTTTGAAAAGTGCTAAGGAAGGGGGCTTCTTCTTAGGTTTCAAAGTGTGAAGTAGAGGTGGGGTGGGGATGGAAATGTCTCATTTGTTGTTTGATGATAATACCCTAATATTCTAGGATGCTAACATGAAGCAATTGGAGTATCTAAGTTGGGCTTTGATGTGTTTCTAAGTGATTTTAGGATTAAGGATAAGTATGGAGAAAAGTGAGTGTTTTCCAGTAGAGGAAACCACATATTTGGAGGACCTTGCCTCTGTGTTTGATTATAGGGTTGGGAGCCTTCCTTCCACATATTTGGGCTTGCCTGTGGGTGCACCTTACAAATCAACAAGGGTATATGACACGATAGAGGAGAGATTTAGGAGAAAGTTAGCCTTGTGGAAGAGGATATCTTTCTTTCAAAAGGAGGGAGACTTATAGTGATAAAGTATACTATCATGTATGCTGATATACTTCATGTCTCTTTTCACCATTCTGAGGGGGGTGAGCTTAAGACTAGTGCATACCCAAAGGAACTTCCCTTGAGATGGAAGGGCTCATGAGAGAAAACCTCACTTGGTTAATTGGACCACTATGTGCCTAGACAAAAAGGATAAGGGGCTTAGCATTAGAAAGCACCATACTCTTAATAGGGCTCTTCTAGGCAAATGGAGCTAGAGATTTGTGTTTAAGAGAGAATTCCTTTAGAACTAGGTTATAGTTGGAAAGTATGGGTCATAAGAAAGGGGATGGTGCTCGAGGGTGACAAAGAATAGCTATGGGGTGGGGTTGTGGAGGGCCATAAAAAATGGTTGTGAAGTATTTAGAAGTAGAACTTGTGTCATTGTGGGTAATGGTGGATGAATAAAATTCTAGAAAGATGCTTAGTGTGGTGATATCTCTTTGGAAGAGGCTTTGCCAATGCTCTTTGCCATAGCCACTGGCGGAGACTCTTGAATAGCAAATTTGTGGTAGGAGGACAGGGAGGGAAGGTGAAGGAGCCCCCATTTCCACAGACAGCTCTATGATGGGGAATTAGGAGTGGAAGTCTTTTTTGGAAAATTGCATCCTTTCTCAATTAGAAGAGACGGGAAAGATGGTTTAAGTTGGAAGGAAATAAAGACTGGAAAGTTTTGCATCAAATCTTTCTATGCATCCTTAGCCTACGGAGGTAGTAAGCTTCCCTACAAGCATCATTTAGAATCCTTGGGTGCCAATGAAGACCAAAATATCACTAAACAATTTAATTTGCAAATCCATAAAAAAAGTGTTCTAAAATAGCAAGTTCTCTACCCATTTAATTTCTCTTTAGTTTTTTGCTTTGTCTACTTTGTTTTCTTTTACTTGAAGAGTAGCTCTTTGTTTTTCAGAAAAATTGTCTTTTTTTTTTTCCACATTTAATACCACCCATTAAAAATGTAACTTTAGTCTAGTAGCTTACACATCTCTAGTTGCTGCCAATGCCATTTGACTAGTCAACCTAGGCGTCTCCAAGTTACCCCCTGCTCACACCTGTTCTAGCCCTTTTCCAATTGCATCTTAAGATGACAAATGACACCTACAACAATTAAGTAAAACTAGAGAAAGTTGACTAAATTTTCAGTCACACAAGATAAAGCAGCAACTAACTAAGTTGCCAGCTTGCATAACTAATGGTATTGCAAAGAATTTCCACTATTGTTAACCACTTTTAATATACTTTTCTGTCAATTTAACATGCTTCTTACTCAACTAATCATTTTCCTTAATTGACTAACTAATCAATTCACTAATTGAGTCATTAATCCTCATTTAAAAAGACTAAACAACTTATATTAGCTTTTAATAATCTTCAAGTCATTGCTATAGCCATTGAAAAGATGAACTTTGGGCAGAAATGGATAGAATGTATTAAGTAGTGCATATCTTCTACAAAGTTTTCTATGATTGTCAATGGCCCAACTTCGGGTTTCTTTCAGAGTCCAGGGGTTTTAAGGTTTGGGGACCTTCTATCCCCTTAAGTATTTGTTGTAGTAATGGAGGCCCTTAGTTAGCACATGGCCAAGGCATACAAAGCTGCAGCTAGTGAAGTGGCTGGTTGTGTGCACAAAGAAAAGCAAGGGGGATTAGGCTTTAGATGCCTATCTTCGTTACGTAAGGCTCTATTATGCAAGTGGAGTTGGCGATATGCAAATGAAAAGGGAACTTTCTTGATACAGGTTATAGAAGAAAAATATGGGAAAGGAGGAGGGTGGTGGTCTTGCAAAGTGAGAAACAGGTATGGGATTGGGTTATGAAAAGCTATTAGAAAGAATGGGGACACTTCTTATGGTATAGCATCCTTCTCTTTCAAAAATGAAAGGAGGGTGAAGTTTTGGAAGGAAAAGTGGTGTGGGGATAAGCTTCTGTGTGTATCCTTTTCATCTTTGGATGCCTTGACCGTTTCAAAGGATGCTTGGGTGGCAACATTGGAATCTTTGTTTTTCTAGATCCTTGAATGATTAGGAGGTGGATATTGTTGAAGATTTCTTTGCTAGGTTGCAATGAACGTTGGTGAACAATGAGAGGAAGGACAAGGTGGTGTGGTTGGACCTAGGGAAGGATAAGTTTTCTGTCAAGACTTTATATGCCATCTTGGAATCAAGGGTGTTAATTCTTTTCCTAACCGGTATTATTTGAAATCCATGGGTTTTGTCTAAAGCAAACTTCTTCGTGTGGAAAGCTAGTTAGGGGAATATGTTGACCCTTGGCAAGCTTCAAAGGAGAGGGTGGTCTTTGGCTAATAGATGTTTTCTGTGTAAAGTTGAAGAATCCAGTGATTGTACTCTTCTTCACTGCTCCAAGACCAGGGTCTTTTGGCAGCTCCTCTTTGCTTTGTTTGGTGTTTATTAGGTCCAATCCTCCATAGTCAGAGACTCTCTTGTCTTGGCATGTATCCTTTGTGGGAAAAGAGATGTAAAAAGGCTTGGAGAGTGGCTCCCATGTGCATTTTTTTGACTGTATAGAGAGAATGAAGCCAAAGATGTTTTGATAATATGAAGCAAATGGATCATTCTCTGAATTTTTTTTTTCTTTTCAATCTTCTCTCATGGTGAAATTGTTTATAAAGGGAGGTTTTATGTCTTTAATCGACTTTGTAGATTGGTTGGGGTCTTGCTAAGGGAGTGGAGTTGTTTTTTGTGTCCTCTCTTTTTTTGGTTATGCCTTTTGGCGTCCATTGTACACAACCTGTATGCTTTTGTGTGCACTTTTTTTTTTGGTGCTTTTTACAAATTCTTTTCATTTGCCTAGAAAAAATAATATAGTTTTAGTAATATGAAAATTTAGTTTTAGTAATTATGAAAATGGATACATTAGATCAATTCACATAAAAGAATGTAATGATTGAGGATCTTTATTCCAGCACCATGGAAGCTTTTTGATTGTTGTATAATAAGATGTGATATCAAAGGAGATGAAAGAAGAGAAAAGATAGATCTTTCATGTTTGGCAATCATACCAAAGTTCCTATGCAATCACACCTAGAGTTCCCTAAGCAATCTCACTTGGGGAAGACAATTACCTCTTAAGAACTTAGATAGCTACTCATTTTTCAAAAAATTTTGTTAATAAAATTGAAAGACTACATTGGTTTATATAGATTCATGGAGTTCTTTTTCCTAACAAAAACTAAGACTTTATTTCCTAGCAAAAATATGACTCCTTTCCTAATCAAATTAGAAACTAAAACAAATAAAAATTTGAAGGAATAAACTACTAAACCAATTTCAATAATACTAAAAAAGACTCCTACTAAAATATGAAATGTTAAATCTCTAAACTATTTTTGCTGAATATTTTTCCTTTTTCTTTCATAAGTAGTTGGAAGGTGCTTAACATGTTGTTCACCTTTATATGGTATATCAAATATTGAAGTATTTAGGAGACTTGACTAACAACATGAGTCTTGTTTAGCCATTTTGCATGGTGCAAATCAGTTATGATTTTCAGCAGAATCTCATAGATCTAACATGCTGTTACATAAAAGCATATAGTCAAAATAGGGTCCAGAGGGTCCGAAGAGAGTTCAAGAAGACTGGACCCAACAACTGACACCTGGAACTCCAAAATGTTTAATTCCAAATATTTTCTGATTGTCTGCAGTTATTCCTGCATAAATCTCATGTATATAACCATTTCTTGTGTTGCCATGACAGGATGATTCTGAAACTGTAGCAATGATCAAAGAACTGTTGGAGACTCGTATTCGACCAGCAGTTCAAGATGATGGTGGGGACATCGAGTATCGGGGATTTGATCCGTGAGATTCCCTTCATCTAGTTAGAAGTAAAGTTGAATGTTGAGGTCACGACTGAAAGTATAAATTTCTTTTCCCTTATATGACATTGTTTTTATTGGATCATATGGGTTTACTTCCTCAGGGAGACAGGAATAGTTAAACTAAAAATGCAAGGAGCATGTAGTGGCTGCCCTAGCTCATCTGTTACACTGAAATCTGGCATTGAAAATATGCTGATGCACTATGTACCTGAGGTAACAATCATTAGTTTCTGCACTTATAGATTCATTGTGGTCTAACATGTATGCATCAATGTGCACCCATCAAATTGTGTGTATTGTGTATTTCAACCATCCATATGGATTTAGATGTTTATAAATGCCATGTTGTGCGTTGTGAAGCCTTATTGTTGAAAGTGGCATCATTTTTAATTTTTAGGTCATCCAAGAGGTCACAAGTCTCCAGTTCCCTGTACTGGTGGATGGAATGCTTAGGTAAAACTTCCATAATAGTGTCCTTCATTGTCTGAAATTTGTCCATTTATACCTGTAAGTCTGTAGAATGCATTATCCATGCCTTCATGCATTCGTAAGTTTTTGCACTTGAGGAATTTACTCCTAAAAAACAATTCCTCATGCACAAATGTGTTTATTGTATTTATAGGATAAGTTATTGTTAGTTCCATCAAGGCAAGTTAATGTTGACTAGTTTTAACATTAACATTCAATTCTAAAGTTGTGTCTAAGGTTACCTAAAGAATGTCCTAGGGGAAGGGCAGTATCATTCTTAATTTTTGGATCATCCAAGAGTAGGGTCACAGGTTCTCCAGTTCCCAATACTGGTGGATGGAGCACTTGGTAAAACTTCCATTGCAGTGCCCTCCATTACGTCCAAAATTTGTCCCTTGATACCTATGAGTCCATAGAATGCATTATCCACCCTTCATTTTTTTTTGATAGGCTAATGAGAAAATGTATTAAAAGCTCAACCAATTTAGAAAATCGGTGTTGGACTCCCATTCAATCTCAATTTGTTCTCGCCTTCCCTTTTAATTGAGAAGGATTGCAATTTCTGTAAGAGAATCTCCACTTCCTCAAGCTCGTAATCATTAAATTGCCTTGAAAAGCAGGGACTCCAACCACCCTTTCCCAGCCTACTCTGATGCCTCTGCTATCCATCCATCTTTGTTAGAAGCAAAAGAGAATAAGTTTGGGAAGGCTTCTTCCAAGGGTAAATCTTCACACCATTAGGCTTTCCAGAATTTAACCCTTCTCCCATTCCCAACTGAAAAGTGAGTCCTGCATTTTATACATTCCCACTCATTTCTGATGGCTTTCCACACCCCCACTCTATATCCTCCTCTTCCAAGAGTAAATCCACACCTTCATGCATTCACAATTTTTTAAACTAGCTGAATTTACTCCTAAAACATAATTCCTCATGCAATACTGTGTTTATTGTAGGTTACCTATGAATGTCCCAGGGGGAGAGTGAATAGGATTATCAAATTCTTTAACCAATTGTGATTTTATTTAATTTAAAGTACAAGCCAACTAACCAACTAATAATGATGTATATAATGAATTCTTTTGGAAAATTTTATGAACACCTCACAAGCAAGTATTCAACCAATATATAACCAAGGTGACTAAGATATGTATCATAAATAATAATTTTCAAATTATGAATATAGAGAAATTAAATTCACAAGGTGAATGATGAAGAGGCAAGAATTTATAGCTGTTTACCCTAAAGCCTACATCTCTTGGATAATATAGTTGTGTTTATCCTTCAATCAAACAAGTTTTACTTGGTTTACCTATATGTTATGACACACTTGTTTCAGGGGTTACGAAGAAACTAATCTAAAGATTTTCTTACAAGCTCAACTAAAGTAGGGCTTTTCAACTTGAATTTTTGAATCATTTCTAGTGAAACAATATTTTCCTTTCCAATGGTGTCAACCGATATTGTGCTTACTTTCATGCATAATGTACAAGGTTGTAGAAGTTGTCATTGAAGCCAATGATCATTAGTCAAGTTGTACAGTCACTTATATTCATCCACAACGCATTGTAATTCTTCTTGGTCCAGCCGTGCATTTATTGTGTCGGTTTCAATCTCTCCTCAACTATAGGCCATAATCATTGTGAGTTGAACTACAGGTCATTGGCATTGTGAGTTCACATATTTCATCTCTAGGCTGTTGATCCTTGTGGCACAAGATTAGTCCTCTTGGCTGCTTCCCAATTGATATGTTGCCATGCCCAAAGCTACTTTGATAATGCTTCAAGCATTGGATGTATTGGCCAAACTCAAGGTAGAGGTGGTGTATGTTTTGTCAGCATATGCATCCTTATGTTAGGCATGGCAATATTGACATTCTTTGGAAGGTGCCCTGCTTTCCTCACTATTCTTATAGTTTTATTTTCCTTTTTAAGTTGTGGCAAGGAGGTCCTGACTTCTTTGACAGACTTTCTTGTATAGGATACTGTATCAAATATCTTTGCTGAACCCCTTCAATCAATGTTGGAACTTTCTTGCTTATCTTGCAATGTTCATCTACCAACTCTGCATTTGAAGTGTATTGCATTTTGGTTCAGGTTGTGATGAAAACAGTTTTCTTTTGTTTTTCCTTAATATAATATATCTTGTCAAAAAATTCAAAGTTCAAAGTTGTTAAGAGACTAGAGAAAATTCTAAGTTCAATAGTAGGAATGGGGGAATTCAAAGCTGTTAGGGGAGGAAGAAGTCGGTTTGTGGTGGAGTTCAAATCGTTTGAGATTGTGCTTGAGGATTCGGGTGGAAAGCTGAAAGGATGTATATGGGAGAGAAGTAGGGGTTTTGCCCTTTTTGGATTAGATTTGGGGAGGTTAGTCTTCGTTGCTTATTGGAAGGTGTTGAAGCCTATTGCAGAGAGGTTGATGATCAAAGATGGGTTATTGAATGGATGGAGGGAAATAGAAAGTTTAGAATGGAGCGACGGTTGAATAAGGCAGGGAGGTTCATCCTATGCTCTGTTCGAGATATAGAAGCTAAAAGATATAACATTATTTTTCCTGAAGGGAAGGGTCACGCTAGTGGCTGGAACTCTTTGGCCGTGAGATTGAGAGGTCTTGGAGTGGTCCCGTCAGAAGGCTCAAAGTTTACCAATGTGCCAGAGGTTCCGTTGAAGTCGAAGGGAGTTTTGAAGGTTCAGTGGAAGGAAAAGGGGGTGGAGACGATGTCTTTTGTAGATGTTGTTAAGTCGTACCCAAGAAGGGAAGGTGTGTCAGTGTGGTTAGAGGTAGGGGAAAAAGAGGTGTGTGGAAGATTGGATCAGTTGAGAAATTGTCTGATAGGAAGGTGGGGTATTATCTCAGCCCCTTTACCTGAGTTGGAATACGTAAGGAACTGGACCTGCCAGAATTGGGAGGTTAAGGGGAAGATGAAGATTGCTGTGCTAGGCAGGGGTATCCTGATGTTTGATTTTGAGTTGTCTCAAGAGGCTGAGCGTGTTCTGGCCAGAGGCAAAAGAAGCATTGAGGAAAATTGTCTTATCTTGGACAGATGGAACCCAGAGGTGGGGTGTTCCTGCAAGAATTCCAATGTTGTAGAGGCATGGGTAGTGGTCGGGCTTCCACTCCATTTTTGGAGTCTTGAGGTGTTTAAAAGAATCGGAGATGGGTGCCGAGGATTTATTGCAGTGGATGAAGATACCAGATCCTTGGCTGAGTTGCAATGGGCTAGGATTCTGGTGAAGCGTGCGGAATGGGAGGTCCCTAACTCTGCTCATATAGTTTTGGGGTCGGGATGCTTTTCTCTCCAATTGTGGTGGGAATCTCCACCTTGGTTCTCGCAGGTGGTGCCGGTGGGAAGCTCCTCCAGGAAGGGCGAGCTAAGGGTAGGAGAAGAAGTTGATGGGTCTCTTCGTGTGGCTTGCTGCGGGAGTCAAAGGGGGAAGGTGGAGCAGTTGAGGATGCAGTCAGTGGTATAAGACGTGGCGCTCGCTGGAGGTAAACCACCCACGCTTTCTAGTGAGGCCTCTGCAGAAGAGACTGATGAGAGGGGATGGGTTGGTGGTTCAGCCGACCTAGTGGGAGGGGGTAGGGAGTCCTCTTCCAGCAGTATGGACGTCCTTGGATGTGGGCCTAGCTGTGGACCTTTAACTTTAAGTTTTGGGGAGGCCCAAGGCCTTTGTCTCGTGAGCTGGGTGGATTTGGGTCGGGATCCAAGGCCCATTCACTTAAATGGTCCTTTAAGTTGCAGCGAGGAGGTGTCGGGAGAGGGCCGTGGGCCTGTTCAAGCTGACGCAAAGGGAGAAGGGGCCTTTTATGGGGACGAGGCTCCAATCTCTCTTTCTAGGGCTCGAGTGGAGCAATCGCCTTCCAAAATTAGAGGTGCAAGTGGATGCACAAGCGGAGAAGCCGACCCCCTTGTCGGGTTGTTGAGGGAGTCGTTGATGCTAATGTCCTCTCAGATGATGGATTGAGGGCGCTTGACTGACGAAGCGCTTTGCGAAGAGGCATCCAGGTATGTCGATCCTTGTTCTTTTCCATTGGGGGGCCGGGATCTTTCTTCTTTTTCTCCTTCTGATTTCGGACAGGTTGCGTTGAATGAGGGGTCCTTGGGTGGTTTGGCTTTCGTGGTTAACAAAGAGGAGCAGACCCCGTTGAGCATCATTCTGGCTTATGGTAGCAATGGGGTGTTGGCCTCTAAGGGAGAGAAGTTAGTGGTTGGAGAAGGTACGGGAGGGGAGTTTGAGGGGTTGTTTCAGGACTTGGAAGGATGCCGTTGAGACGACAGCTGCCTGGAGGTATAGTAAAATTTTGGGCTTCTCCACGGATGGTTTTGAAGGCGAAATCCTGAATTTGCTCCTAAGGACCAAGAGAAGAAGAGAGCAAAATTTGAAGAAGGGCTTGTCAGGGTCCCCTAAGCTTGTTCGGGAATTGAAAAAATTAGAGTGGTCTATTAATTATAATGGAGCGAGAAAAGAGAATTCTCTGGTCAAAGAAGGTGGGGTCAAATTCTCGACCGTTAGATGAAGCTAAAGATTTTCTCCTAGAATGTCAGAGGGGTTAATGACAGAAATAAAAGGAAGGTAATTAAGGCCCTAATCAGGTCGCAAAAAGTAGAAGTGGTATGTTTGTAGGAGACTAAAATTCAAGACATGTCCCAGGGGGTTATTCACAGTCTTGGTATGGGAAGATTCTTAGGTTGGGGAGTTGTGAATGCAAGGGGGGCAGCTGGAGGAGTAGTGGTCTTCTGGGATAAGAGAGTTTTGGAGTTAGTAGGTCTAGAAGTGGGAATCTTCTCAATTTCGTGTCGTTTTAAGAATTGCGAGGATGGGTTCATGTGGTTCTTTACGGGGGTCTACGGACTGACTTTGAAAAGTTATAGAGAACCTTTTTGGGAAGAGTTAGGTGCCATTCGAGGGCTGTGGTTTGATACTTGGTGCATCAGTGGGGACTTCAACGTGATTAGATTTCCCAGTGAACGTAGTAGAGAAGGAAGATTGTCTGGTTCCATGAGAAGGTTTTCGGAGGTGTTAGATGAGTTGGCTTTAAGAGATTTGCCTCTTCAGGGGGGGCTTTATACGTGGAGTGGAGGGCTGAATGGTCAATTCAAGTCAAGACTGGATCGTTTTCTGATTTCGAAGGATTGAGAAAATCATTTTAGTGGGGTGTCTCAGTGCACTCTCCCAAGGCTTGTGTCTGATCACTTCCCAATTCTGTTAGATGGGGGTGGGGTGAGGAGAGGTCCAATTCCATTTCGTTTTGAGAATATGTGGTTGAAGGAGGAGAGCTTTAAGGAGCTTCTTAAGGGCTGGTGGCAAGGTTTCAATTACAGTAAGTCTTATAGTTTTGTCCTCTCAGAAAAACTAAAGGCTTTAAAAATTAAGTTGAAGAATTGGAATAAGGAAGTTTTTGGTAAAGTGGGGGTGAACTTAAGGATGGCCTTGGACAAAGTGTCCTTTTGGGATGATTAGGAGCGGCAGAGAGCTTTAAACGAGCAGGAGTTAGAGGCTAGAAAGGAGGCCAGGGAGGACTTTAAGAAGTGAGCGCTTATGGAGGAAATCTTGTGGAGGCAGAAATCAAGAGAAACATGGTTGAAGAAAGGTGATATGAACACGGGATTCTTTCATAAGATGACAAATTCTAACAGTAGGAGGAATTGTTTGAAAAAGATTAAAGTTAATGGTAACTGGCTTTCAGAAGATCAAGAAATTCAAAGGGGTGTGGTGAGGGCCTATCAGGATCTGTTATCGGATCCTGGTGGCTGGCACCCTAGTATGAACAGTATGGAGTTTGATAGAATTGGGAGTGAGGAGGCTGCCAGGCTGGAGGAGATGTTCTCTATGGAAGAGGTGATTCTGGCCCTCTCAGAGTTGAATGGGGACAAGGCTCCTAGTTTGGATGGTTTCCCCATTGCTTTCTGATAGTTTTGTTGGGATTTTGTCAAAGACGAACTAATGGGCTTCTTTAAGGATTTTTTTGAGAGGGGGAAATTTGTTAGAAGTCTGAACTCCACGTTCCTGGTTTTAGTCCCTAAGAAAGGTGGGGCTGATGATTTACGCGATTATAGACCCATCAGTTTAGTGGGAGGCCTGTACAAGCTTCTCGCCAAGGTCCTAGCTAATAGGTTGAAGAAGGTAGTGAGTAAGGTGGTGTCTCCTACCCAAAATGCCTTTGTTGAAAGAAGGCAAATCCTTGATGCTGCGTGAACTGCTAATGAGGCCATAGACTCACTGTTGAAAGGGGATGAAGCTGGTGTGTTATGCAAATTGGACCTAGAGAAGGCTTACGATCATATTAACTGGGATTTCCTGTTGACAGTGATGTAAAAAATGGGTTTTGGGGAGAAATGGGCTGGTTGGATTAGGTGGTGCATCTCCACTGCTTCTTTTTCAGTTTTGATTAACGGATCGCCTACGGGTTTTTTCCAGAGCACTCGAGGGTTAAGGCAAGGGGACCCCATTTCCCCTTACTTGTTTCTTTTAAGGATGGAGGCCTTAAGCTACCTCATTAATAGAGCAGTTAGGGGGGGTTTCCTGACCGGCTGCATGTTAAGGGGTAGGGGTGGCAGTGGGATTCAAGTGTCTCACCTGTTGTTCGCTGATGACACGTTGGTTTTTTGTGAGGATTCCCAAGAGCAAATGGCTATTCTAAGCTGGCTTTTAATGTGGTTTGAAGCCATTTCTGGTCTGAGCATCAATTGAACAAGAGTGAAATTCTGCCGGTGGGAAGAGTAGAGAACGTTGAGGTTTTGGCTTCGGAACTGGGATGCAAAGTGGGTTCTCTCCCCTCCACTTATTTGGGGCTCCCTCTAGGTGCTCCTCATAAGTCGGTGGTTGTGTGGGATGGTGTGGAAGAGGCTTGCTTTGTGGAAGAGGCAGTTCATTTCTAAGGGGGGGAGAATCACTCTCATTCGGAGCACTTTGGTTAGCATGCCGATCTATCTTATGTCCTTGCTGCGTATGCCAGGAGTTGTTAGATTGAGGCTTGATAAAATCCAAAGGGATTTCCTTTGGGGTGGGGGTGCATTGGAGAAGAGGCCCCATCTTGTAAAGTGGGATGTGGTTTGTTCTCATAAAAAGAAGGGCGGTTTGGGGATTAGAAAATTTTCTATTCTCAATAGGGCCCTGTTGTGTAAATGGAGTTGGCGCTTTGCGGTTTAAAGAGAGTCCTTTTGGAAGCTTATTATCAATGGGAAGTATAGGGAAGAAGGTGGAGGGTGGGTTTCTCATGAGGTTAGGGAGGGCTATGGGGTGGGGTTTTGGAAGGAAATTAGAAAGGAAGACTTTCTGATGTTTAAAAATGTTTCTTTCGCTGTAGGGGATGGTAGAAGGGTGAAATTCTGGAAGGACATTTAGTGCGGAAACATTCCCCTTTGTGAGGCTTTTCCTTCTTTGTTTGCCTTTGCGGTCTCTCAAGATGCGTGGGTAGCGGATTGTTGGGACTCTATGGGGGATGTGGGGGGATGGTCTCCTTGTTTCTCTAGACCCTTTAATGATTGAGAGATGGAGGCAGTGGTGAGTCTCCTTTCAATCCTTCAAGGAAAGAGGCTTTTTGTTGAGCTGGAGGATAGAGTGTTGTGGAATGCTTCTAAGAATGGGATTTTCTTCGTAAAATCCCTTTACAATACTCTTGATTCTAGTGGTGCAGTCCCGTTTCCTTGGAGAAACATTTGGAGCCCTTGTGTGCCTACAAAGGTGGGTTTTTTTTTGCTTGGGAAGCTTCTAACCCAAGATCAACTCAAAAGGAGGGGCTGGATTTTAGCAAACAGGTGCTTCTTGTGTTGTGATGAAGAGGAGACAATAAATCACATCCTTATTCATTGCCCCAAGGCGAGGGTATTGTAGAATCTTGTGTTTTCGTTGTTTGGTGTTAATTGTGTCCTTCCACTTATGGTTAGAGACACTCTCCTTGGTTGGTCCGCTTCCTTTGTGGACAAGAAGCGTGGAAAGACTTGGCGGGCAGCTCCTCTCTGTTTATTTTAGACGGTTTGGAAAGAAAGAAATAGGATAGTTTTTGATAATGAGGCTTTGTCGATCCAAAGATTGAAAAACTCCTTCGTTTGTAATCTTTTCTCTTGGTCTAAGTCTTGTTTAGATGGAGAACCCCGTTCCTTAATTAATTTTGTTGATTGGTTGGGTTCTAGGTGAGGGCTGGTGAGTGTTTGCTTTTTTGCGTTTTTTGTCTTGTGGTTACTCCCTGTATGCGTCGGGTTGCCTTCTTGCTCCCTTTTTCTAATAAATTTTCTGTGGTTTATCTATATAAAAAAAAATATATCTTGTCAAAAAAAAAAAAAAAAAAATCTGTAGGGCAACATTATTAGAAATAATTTCAATTGCAATAGACTGTTTAGAACAGCCTCGACTTTAGTTTCCATCAAATTGGGAACCCTAACCTTTGGAGTTATACTATGCAAATTTACTTGGGTTGTTTGATTGAAAGCATGATGTGTATTTAACTCTCATTGGTGCTCCATCATTTGGCCTACCTGATGTCATGTAGGCAGTTTGTTCAACTTGATTTGCTGGTTGAGCTATTAATATGTGAAGGAGCTATAAATATTTCTATAGTGTCTTTTGTTAGCTGTTAGAGGGTAAAAACAGTGTTCAAGCACTCCAGAAGACTTGAACCCAAGTTATAAGGCTTCCAGCAGGCTTTACCGGCACCAGACCTGTGACATCTTGATGACCACTTAATTTTATAAATGTGCAACTATCTCTTCCATAAACCTTGGATTCAATTTTAAAGCTTTCGGACTGTTTATGGTTCATCATACAACATAATAATGAACCTTAGTTTCAGTATGTTTGTCATTTTTAGACCTTAACTCTATTATTGATTTTGATATGTCATAATTTGCTAGATTCAAATCAATTCCTAATCACTCAAGTCAAGTTGTCTTAGTTCTATTTATTCTCAAGTTTCCTAATAATCAATTCAACTCAACTGAACAGAACCTTAACCGAGGTTCCTGAGTATTTGGGTTGATTTTTCAAATCGTCACCATTCTGCTCTGTGCTGAGTCATACTTGTCAAATTGTAGACCAGTCATTCCTTTTCACTTCCCCAAACCATGTTTTTTTGGCTTCATGTCCTATAGATCATTCCACCTTAATCATAAGACTCCATGGTGGTGCAATTATCTGTTAATTTTATAAATGTGCAACTATCTCTTCCATAAACCTTGGATTCAATTTTAAAGCTTTTGGACTGTTTATGGTTCATCATACAACATAATAATGAACCTTAGTTTCAGTATGTTTGTCATTTTTAGACCTTAACTCTATTATTGATTTTGATATGTCATAATTTGCTAGATTCAAATCAATTCCTAATCACTCAAGTCAAGTTGTCTTAGTTCTATTTATTCTCAAGTTTCCTAATAATCAATTCAACTCAACTGAACAGAACCTTAACCGAGGTTCCTGAGTATTTGGGTTGATTTTTCAAATTGTCACCATTCTGCTCTGTGCTGAGTCATACTTGTCAAATTGTAGACCAGTCATTCCTTTTCACTTCCCCAACCCATGTTTTTTTGGCTTCATGTCCTATAGATCATTCCACCTTAATCATAAGACTCCATGGTGGTGCAATTATCGGTCTTTAATCCACATGGCCTGGCTATCTCCAGTTTAGGACTAGTTACTCATTTTGAAGCAAAATTTGGGGTTTCTAAGTTTGGGTCAGATTTCGTTTAAGCCATGTAATTATTATTTGTCTATAGAATGAGGGAGGTTTTTTATTTTTTATTTTTTTTATTTTTATTATTACAATTTGTAAGCTGTTTTGGTACTGAATTCTTTTCCCTGAAGGCACTTATTATTAGTTTCTCTAGGTTTATGCCTAGTTAATGATCTTGATAGCATTGGATCAATGATTTAACTTGGAAGAATTAGAAGCCAACAACAAGAATCATGATTCTGTTCCCTAGGGATAGCCCACAAGGAGCTTTTAGAATCAGAAACCTATCCATTTTTGTTAGGCTTGAACCTATCATTTAACAGATATCATATCCAAGGGATGAAATCTTCAATGCTTTCAGACATCAGAATTGCTATGTTCTTCTTTGGCTTAATTCTGGAGCCAAAAACCATGCATATGATTCAGTCCACTGAAAATGAGTTGCAGCAAGTTTAATTGGGTTCACCGTCACTTCTGCATTAAGCCTTACTTGTTTTGTGCATGATTTTCTGTGATGTATCTAGGAAAATCCCTCTTTTCTCAATCTGCATTTAGGTTTGCTTTATGTGTTCAATTTTCTTCAATTATTCAGTTTCAGACTACACTTCCTTACTGGTTCTTACTATGCCTCCTTGAACACTTAATATATTGTATTTTTACATTATTAAGTTTGGCAAATTGTTTCCACATAACCAAAGTTGATTCTAATCCTTGTTGTGTGATACAAACATGGTCCCTGATATGCTTCCGGTTGGTCGAATGGTGGATTCATTGTTTATTTATTTGTTTGTTTATATTATGTTTATTTTTATTTATTTATTTATTTTGATTTTTAATTTTATTTTTAGTTTAGCCTCTATTTGACTGAACTTTCTGCATTTTTACAGGTCAAAGGTGTAGAGCAAGAATTAGATGCTGAAGATGAAGAAGTTGCACTATCTGGCCAGATGGATTAATTGAATTCACTCCTCAATAATTTGGAAACATAATCTTATAAATCATGAGCTCAGGGAGAATGCATTCACGGTTCCTGTATAGAAGCAAATAAAGTGAGTGGCCTTAGTTTCATCTAGTGCTGTGCTATAGTAGGATTGTGGAGCTGTATAACCACCTCTTTACTCACAAGAAAGGTAGTTTGTGCATTCTGCTGTATCTTTATCTTTGTCACTTTCTGCTACTCGCCAGCAAAAAGAAATTATATATATATATATACACACATAAAGATAAAATTTTGGACTTTCAGCAGATGGTTGTTTCTGCAATTTTTCCATGACTTTGTTGAGAGACAATGAGCTTGATCTTGTTTGTGACGAAAGAAGCTGGAATCTGTATGTATGTTTTGCTGAAGTTGACTAGTGCTCTTTTTGATTTGTGTTTGCTGATAGCATTGTTTTGAAGCAAACTCAATTCCTTATGCCAAAGTAAATCAGTGCATGCCATTTTTAATGAGAAACAACATTAATGAAGGGCAACTAAATATGGTGTAGTTGAATATGATAGGCTGTAATCAAATGTGCTGAAATAGTGCTTAATGAGTGAATAAGCTGCTTAGGTGCAATCACACAAGGAGACTACGGTAGGTTCACATGGAAAATCACACAGCCTCTCACCAAGCTAATCACTCTTGTTTGTGCCTCTTCTTCCTCCTTTGATCAGCCTGCCTTGAATTCATAACTACCTGAATGCTGTGCAAAACGCTCGAAGGGCATTTGAATGTCCATTAGTATGACGTTTGAACCTCCTCCTTTGTGGTATTTGAATGCCCATACTTGTTTTCGCAGGTTCGATTCCCTTTTTTTTTTCTTTTTCTTTTTGTTCTTTCCTAAATTCCAACTTATTTAAATTTAATAGCTGTTTCTCATCCTCTAATATATTCAATGCATATGTACCTTGAATTTCAATTGATTCTGATGTAGCTTAAAATCGTTTTTGATCGGCAAGATCTTCAAAATGCATGATACATCGGTTTTAGTGCAATAAAATTATCAAGTTCCCCATTCTATAATTTTGTGACAGAACATAAGATTACAACGAGTCCTAAACTAATGTTGTCTTAACTATCATGCACTTGAATATAACATTCCTTTTAATCGCCCGTCATTTGTTCATATTGAACGAACAAACTTGTCAAGAATTGGGATGACAATGGAACAAGTTTTTTCAGGCATCTATCTTGCCCTACTTTTTGAGATAAAGGTAAAATGGTTTGAGATGGATTTGAAAAGTTTTTAAAAATTCAAGTTGGATTCGGGTATGACTTTATCCTAATCTGTCCTACTTCAATTATATATAATTTTAAATAAAATTTTATTTTAGTTGATTTTTTTTTTCATTTTTCAACTTTTTAATATAAATAAAATGTTACTTTTTATAAAAATAAATTATAAATATTTATAATATTTTTTATCTATAAATCATATTTATTTTTAATAAAATTTAAAAATTTTAAAAAGTTAAAAAATGATTTTTTTTTTAGCGCGATAAGGTGGGATGGATATAAGAATTTCTTATACCTGTCTTGTCCTGTTTTTATTTTATTTTTTACTTTTACTTTTTAAAGCAAGGATGAGGATAGAAGTTAATAAATGGGACAGGGTGGGATGAGAGTGACCTCATCCAAACCCACCCTATTATCATTCTTAATCAAGAAAATAACATAAGCAAGAGAAATATCAATCCCTGGTCAAGAAAATAATATAAATAAGAGAAATATCTCAAATTAAAAAGCATATCAAATGTAGCATATTCCTACCCCCTTTATTTTTTCATAAAAAGGACGAAGTGTTTAAAATTTTAAAGCAAAAAACATTTAAAAAACATTAGGTAACTAGATTCATCATGATTCTAATGATAAAGTCAATCATTCGCGTCACCATGCAAAGGACCAAGTCAATTATATTTTTTAGGAAATAATAAATTTTTTATATCATAATAAATATAGCATATGTAATACATAAATCATAATCTTAATCGCCTAAACTCACTACTTATTTTCCTATATAAGTAAGAGACTAGCAATTCAGTAGATCATGTCAAGACTTGGACAAAGTAAACACATTCAATTTCCATTCAATTCTACTGGATTTTTTTTTTTTTTTATAATACGACATAACACTATCAGAGTTCTATACATGCCTTCTAATCCCCATAATTTGCCTTGTTATCTCTTTTTGAAGATTGTGGGGACCATTATTTCTTTTGATTGAAAATTTCATGAGGCAAAGGCTTTGTGTATGCTACTCTAACATGACTGATATGACCCAAAGGGAATACATTGGGAAAACAACTATGCCAAAGTTAAATGGAATGAGGGAGGATGAAAGACTATTTTGCTACACATTCTAGTTTAAGGTTCATCATCAACATTCTATGTTGCAACTAGGGTATTGCAATATGTTTGTGACCAGGACGGGTTGAAGCATGACTCTGAAATGTTTTTCTAGAGGGATCAAATGTGCTTGGTTAAAGATGTGACTAAATGAGTCTAGGCCGGGCATATTTAGCTTATTGTGGATTAAATATGCTAGTCTATATGAGATTTGATATAACACTCACATGATTCATTAGGTAGTATGTACCAAAGATATAAGAGAGTTGATTATTGTTTTGCCCATAATGGACGAGTGAGACATGATAAAGTTTGAGTCAAAAAGTGTCCAAAATGGGCAGACTCCCATGACATTGATCTCTTCTTATTTTTCTCTCTCATTCCAATTTTCTCGAATCAATGTTTTGATTGACTACAAATGAGGGAAGAAAGTTCGGTTCTTATTTTACCAGGTCCTCTCTTTGGGTGTTGTAAAAGAGAGTGCCCCTCTTTTCTAAAAGCTTACAACACTGGAAAATCTATGTATTAGAGGTGGATGGTTACAAACATACAAATCGTTGATTCTCTCTTTACCATTGCATCGATATTAAATAAGGCTTTTTGGATTGTGGATATTATAAGTGTATGCTCTTGTAGAATTCACTACCATGCAATCCTTTTTCACTATATTATTAGAGGAATAAGATCGAGTTCTACCTAGATATAAGTCTTACACTATCTGAAAAAAAAAAAAGTCACCAGCCGAGTCCCCTTAGGACCACTGGAAGCTTACCCAATCGTTAACTTTAGGGCCCCGTGGAATTAGTTGAGGTGCGCGTAAGCTGGCCCGGACATCCACGGTTATAAAAAAAAAAAAAGTCTTACACTATTTATTAGTGTGTGTTACTATCTTTATCATTATTATTACTATCAATAACAAAAAAGTATTCTTAAATCACACTTTTTGGTTTTCTAGGATTTGTATGTGTACTCTTCATACCATAAAACATCAAATTTTCATATTATTTCTTCAACACAAGTAATCTAACCAATATGCAAAACCTTTAAATCAAGAGCCATAGAAATGAAAAAATTTTTGGTTGCTTTAGAACTTGAACGCTCACACTCTAGATATGCATGCATAATGGTGACAAAATAAGGTCTATTTCAGTTCAGAATGAGAGATATATCCATCCAATCATATGAATTCAAAAATACGTTTTGAATTTAATCCAATCAACCATTGCATTTGTGTATACTTTTTCTTGTTTTATCTAGAATATAGCTTAAGCAAGCATCGTGACAAAATACATAACCAACATAAAGAAGTATTCCCAAGTTGGAATGAGAGACATATACAAAAATATAATGACAAGATTAATTTGCTGAAAAAAGAAAAAGTTTTTCAAAGTAATATGATAGGTTAAAATTTTATACATATTTATACTATATATTTTGATATTAAGAGAAAACTAGAAAAAAGAAAAAAAAAGGTAATATAAACAAATAAATAATATGACCACAATCTAGTTTTAGATGACACTCATTGATGGTACAGTTTAATATTATAGTAGTATATAAATAATAGCCCAATCTAGAGAACTTTTTAACCGATTCTTATTCAACCTCATGTAATTACCAGAATGCCCCTTATGCACAAAAGTGAACCTAGAGTTAATTCAACCTTAATAGATTATGCCATCAAGGTATATAAGCTCAAGCAAAGACCACTAGGACTGGTAGGAGTACTAGCTCGCTCAAAATTCAATTATAAAGTTAATTTAATATCCCACTACAAAGAATAAACCGCACTCCAATGCCCTACGTAAATAACAATGAGACATAGTTTGAATTCACGACCTACTATCCTTTGTATGTAGACTCTCCACGAATTGATGTTAGTAATTTAACAAGGTAATGCTATCACCTATCAAGATTACTGTTTCAATTCTTGAGTTACAAATCCCACTTATTATATGATTAATTGACATATTCTAACTCCAAGGAGCATATGTCAAATTTCCACTAAAGGAAATGTTATGACTATAGTTTTCTAGATTGTATGTCATGGTACTTCTATTAAGAATACCTATTACCATTAACCACTATCAATAATAACCTAATCCATAAGGATATGTAACCACCTTATGGTCTCACCCATAGGTCAAAACTTCCTATTGACTTTGACATGTAGTATATAGCTTGGTAAATCATGACAATCGATAGCCTTATGTTATGATTCACCATAAGTTTTTTCTGATGTGTAATCATACATACTAGTGCACTCACCATGGGAAACTCATCTCAACAACCAAGAGAAATCATCCCTCCAAATAGAAGGTAGTGCACTACAATCTCTATTGGATTTCCTAAATCTATGAACTGACTATGGACAACTCATCATCTTGCAAGTTATGTATACAAGTAATGTACAATGCAAGTAATATGGGTTGAATGCTCAAATCAATGTCAATACACGTAAGGGATAGCCTAAGGACAACGAAGTTTAACTTTGTTACATCATGTCTTACTTTTAGGGGCTTAATCCTAACAATAGTAGTATATAAATGAATTTACATTATACTTAAGAACATTTAATAGATGATAATATATATGATATGAAGATGTGTTATAATGCTAAGATACAACTTATCATCCTAATTAATTATATTTATAAATTAATTTCCTTCTATTAATTAATTAAAAATAAAATACAACTTATTTGCATATTGCAAACTTATTACATCACTCACAATCATGTTGTATGTGCATTACACATGCATTGCATGTGTATACAAAGAAGTTGCATATGCATAAACGTGCATTTATTATACTCTGAATGAATGTCATTCTCAAAAAAGCTAAAAATAGGAAATAAATCTATTATAATTTTGTTGAATTTTATATTTCCTATTTAATTTTTTGGTTTGTTTTTGTCTTGTTCACTTTTTTTACATTAAATGATTTCAAGTATACCCTTAGAATTAAAAAATATAAAACTAATAAGCTAAGTACTACAACAACTAATACTATAAATATAGGGTTTGTTAGCTTTTTAACCTTCTATGGAAAATGTATTTAATCTATAGCAAGACTTTGTTTATGTCAATCAAAATAAGAAGCAACATAAATGAAATTTGTGCATATAAAAAAAATATAACAATACAAATAATTTATTGATAAAAGAATAAAAGTTTTAAAAATAACATGATAGGTTAAAATTTTATACATATTTTAATTTACGGAACAAAATTATTTTAAAAAATTAATATATTAAAAATATATTAGCAAGAAATATGAACAAACTATATAACCACAACTTAATTTTAAATTATATTATATTTTAATACAATTAGTATGTAAATAATATATATGATATGAAGATAAATTATAATGCTAAGATATAACCTATTCCCAAAATTAATTAAAAATAAATTAAAGTCGTTTGTTTTTTGCAAACTTACTACATCACCCAACTCCATGTTGCACATGCATTGTATATGTGTTGCATGTGTATACATATACGTAGCATGTATATTCACATGCTTGTACTACACTTTGGATAAATCTTACCCTTAGAAAACCTATAGTTAGGAAATAAATTTACTTGAACTCCATTAAGTTCTATATTTCCCACTTGAATTTTTGCTTCATTTTCTTCTTTGCTTTCTACATTAAATGATTTCAAGCATAACCTTAGGAGAAAATAACATAAAAATAATAGGTTAATTACTATAATAATTAATATAACAAAAATAGTATTTATTTGTTGTAATATCCGAGTATTTTAGGTTATGTGGAAATTGTGAGTTCGCAAATTCTTTTAGTAAAATGATGGTTGAAAAGTCAAAAAGGAAAAATCAAGAACAAGTGTCTAATTTGGATTGGAAATTCAAAAAACTTTTGTGGTCAAGTAAATGAGTTGAGAAATAAGAAATTTAATTTAATGAATTAATAATCCAATAGTTGGAAACACAAGTATATGTATATATAATAAAATTTTAATTTTTGAGAAATTAAAATATATTTGGGATGATGTATAGATTATATGGGGAAGTTGTAAACAATAATAATAAGGGTTCATTACACTTTACCCTCCTAACTTATAGCGTGTTTTACACATTGCCCCATTGAATTCAAAATCAAGCAATGTACATTTCATGGTTTATAATTGCATGCAATGTGCATTTTTTTTATAGAAAAAATATTATTTTTTTTAATCGAAAGACATATGCTCTCTGCGTGATCGATGACAAAAGTGTATTTTTGTTATTAGTGAGGGCAAAAAGGTCATTGTTATTTTAAAACCCAAATTGAAGTCGTCCTCTTTCGCGTTGGCTATTCCTTCTCTAACCCACAAGACCTTACTTTGCTGTGAATAGTAACGGTCGTACCATCTTCCTTGATGAGAGCAAGTTCTACATCGCCAAGTTCGAAGAGGAACACCCGAATATAGAGGTGTAAAATGTGCAATACACCACCAAGGTCAGCAAATTATTGGAACTGATTTGATCGGTGAAGGAGAAGCTTCAGAATGAGTGTAGACTTGTGCAGAACCTCCTCTTCTCCCATTGTAAACTCGACATCAACAACCTCCCCAATCATCTTTACGAAGTAGATTGGGATGTGATCCTCATGGATGACTCTCATGGGTGCAAGGATGTCGATAATATTTACTATTAGAGTTTTGGCGAGAAGCAAGAAGCGTGACGTTACCAACCCATGTGCTTGTACATGACATGAATAGGGATGTGAATAAGATTTGCAGTAATGAGTTTCTGTGTAAAGAGAACTTGGTCAAGACCAAGGATTTGTTGGGGCATTTTATGGTGGAAACCCTGAAACCTAATAGCTTTTGCTTTTGTAGAAACCCCATAAAATCATTGTTACCATCATCTTCATCATTATAAGCCGATGATTGAGTGAAATTCATTTTTTGTGATTATTTTTAATATTTACATATTTTCCTTTTATTTTTTAAAATATAATGATCAATTTCATAGATTTAAATTTACCAAATTTTGTATTCTCAAAAAGTTCCCAGTTTGTGCATTGCATTTTCCTCATAGTTCTGTAAAAAAAATAATGATAAAATTTTATATGCAATGGAAAAAAAAATGGCGACAAAAAAAGGTCCCGAGAGAGGGATAATTAAGAAATAAGTGAGATCCCTAGTATGAATGACACAAAAAGTTACCTTGGAAGACTCTAAGTGGGAAGTGTATTTAGGTATAGACATCTTTCAATGAAGGTCGAAGAATAACAGTGTATTATATGATTGAGTATTAAATTTCCATTTGCATTTTCTTTTAATTACCAAGATGTGTATATGTTATATATTTGAATTAAAATAAATTTTTGGTTAATGTTTGGATGTCTTTTGTTGATGTATTTAGCCCTTAACTATTACCTACTAACCCTCTTAGGTGTAGTGCACCTTACTAAGTAACATGAAAATGCTCATTCCTTTCTCTTTTAAATTTTTTAGATGCAAATATTGTTCTTGAGGACCCATAGGTGGATTAGGGAGAGTTTCAAAATGCCATAGGATATTCAAGAGTTGTTTAAAAATATTAGAGTTCACTTGTGTTAAACTTTTGAATATGTATGCATTTTTGTGAATTTGAATATATGTAATTTGATTATACTTTGGTTGGTTGTGAATGAATGGAAGGAACATTTGATTTCGAAATGGTTGTAGGGACTTTGATGATTATCTTAGGTTGAACATTAATAACATTTATGAGCTAGTGAAGGCTAGTGGTAAGAAAAATTCATTTAATTGAATTTTTATTTTAGTTAATTATATATATATATATTAGCTTGGATTAGGAGAAACTCTTAGGTTTGACTTAGCGTCATGAGTTAAGTTTTGGATTACTTGGAATTTAGGTCGTGATAGTGTGGTATTAAAGCAAAGGTTGCAATAATATCTTAAGGATAGTTTTTGCATGTATTGTTCTTTTTATGCTTTTATTTATGTATTTATTTATTTAATAAGTTGTTTATATGTTCATTTATTTATTTGTTTTGACTTATGTTTGATAACTTGTCTATAGTAGTGTTTGTTGGTGGTAGTAAGATATGGTATCATAATGATTATGACAAAATAAACGTCTTATTGTTATATTAAAATTGTCATAGATACCAAAATTGTAGATTATTTTATATGAATATATTTTGCTCACCTTGGAGTGTGATTAGATTAGGTCTTATTTGGTATTTGAAATGGTAGGAAGGATAAGAAGAGAGAGAATTGAGATGCATGAGGAAATTGATTTAGTTAGAGAGGAACTGAGAGAAGTAAGAAAAGAACTATGGGAAACTACTCAATTTCTAAGGCACCCAAACCTAGGAGGATTATGATCATTCTTAGAGGAGAACTTGCTTAACTAGGGTAGTTACGAGTCAAATGGGGGCTATGAAGAGATTCATGGTGATGCAACCCCATCATTTAGTAGGAAATCAAATGCAAAGGTGACAGAAAATTGGTTAAGGTGCATAAAAAGAATATTAGAGGGTTTGGATATCCCAAAAGAAAGAAAGGTCAATTTGGCAACATATGTGTTGGTAGATAAAGTAGACTTTTGGTAAGAGATGATGAAGAAAATATATGACATAGATGTGATGACTTAGGTGCAATTTGAGAGGATTTTTTTTTTTGGGATAAGTATTTTAGAGAAGTGGCTAACTATGCTAAGAGAATGAAGTTTGAGCATCTCAACTAGGGGTCCATGACAATGTTAGAGTACGAGTTTCATTTTTCTAAATTGTCTAGATTTTCTTTGTGCATGATTAGTGAGGAAGAACAGAAGACAAGAGGGTTCCAATAGGGATTGTGGCTTACAATAAAAAAATAGGGTGATAACTATAAGGGACTACTTTAAGTTAATCAAAAGAGCCTTATTGATTGAACAAAATATAAAAGATGCCAACCAAATTCGGGAGTAGCGAGAGATAGGAAAGGGAAGTAAAAAATAAGAGAAATCTCCCATAGGAGGCCTCAAAATCAACAACAAAGCCAACAAAGCCAACAATATAAGCATCTACCATTTTATGTTGGAAGTGAACAAGGTGTTCAAAGGATAGTAACTAGTAAAGCATATGTTATTTATGGGGCAAAATATCATTTGTGGTGGGTTTGGCCATTGAGGAGTGCATCTCATACCTAGTTTTGACTTCAAGTAGGCACTCAAGAAAGACCAACCTTACCCTTTTAGCCTCCCTAAGTCTAGTTACCTTATTACCAAGCACCCCAGTTGCCCCAGCAAAGCAGGGGACCATGACAATTATCATAAGTAGTTAAGCTAGATTATCTCAAGGGTTAAGTTCTAGAGGTAAAGGGAGATAAGCTTTGGCTAGATTTTTAGCACTAACCCTAGCAAAACTAGGGGACAACATCATTTTGGTGGAAGGTATGATTTTAGTCTATAGTACTTAGGTGCATGTTTTGTTTGATATGGGTGCAACACATTCTTTTATCTCTACATCTTGTGCATATGTATTGGGGTTTAAAACAAAAATGATAGAAAACTTGTTATACATTAAGTCTCCTATGGGCATGAATTCTAAAGTTTATAAAATATGTAAAGGGTGTGTTATCACCTTAGAAAATAAAGAGTTTCATGTTGATTTGAGGGTTCTAGACATTATTAGATATGATGTTATCAAGGATGAAAATATCGGTAATCACGGATATATCGGTACTTCGATTTTACGGATATATCGGATATATCGGCGGATATTCTGGGAAAAAATATCGGTAGGCTTAAAATTGTTAAAAATTCATGGAAATGCAAGAAAAACCTCATAATAATATAATTAGAAGTATAATAGACATTTTAAAGTTGTTTTATTCAAAAATTTGATATACATATGATATAATTTGTGATATTAGATGTAATTATATCATGTCGATCTATAAGAAATGTTAATTTCGTAATTGTTCTCATTATAAAGTCACATAAAATACTTCATTTCATTAAATAACAATAATTTGTACACATTACATTGCAATGTCCCTTTAGTACCAAAATGAGGATCGATGTGGTTCAATGAGATTGATAGATGAAGGAACCCCGGCTTGCTGTTGGAGACAATATTGGTACCAACTTAATGAGCCTCGATAATATTGGTTATAAATTCTAACATGCCATGCATATATCTCTTGAGTCCTGCCTATTGCCTCTACATGGATAGGATACTCAAAGTTCACCCATGTGTTAACGCCAAATCCTTCTTCCATCTGATATGGAATTTGGTATGGTATTTGTTTGGAAGGGGAATAACGCGATATACCATGCTCTTCATCTGTTGAACTTGAAGGTTGACCATAACTCATCACATGAGGAGGGTAGACGTTAGCCTCATTCGAGGGGTCACTAAATTGAGTCCCTATACTCATAGATTCAAAACTCCCTGAAAGCAACTCCTCGTTATATGGTTCCATCATTCGTTCTCTTCCTTTATAAGGCTTCCCAATAGCTCCTATGCCTGGACCAACTCTTCTAGAGCCATGGTCTTCATCCTGTGTGCAGTGTGTGAAATCATTTTCACAAGTAAATTGGCTGATTGGATATTGACTATGTCGACGTTCATCAATATCTCCTCTCCCATTATCACCTCCATCATCAGTTCCACCTCTTGAACCATCGTAACCAGAACTAGAAGTACCTGCAGCACTAGGTCTACTACTATGGCTAGCACTTGTGGAGTCAATATCTTGGTGGGAATGCAATGCCGCATGAAGTGAATCATCAGTATCTTTGCTAAAACTTTCAGAGTGAACTTCTTCGGACAACACACGTTCAACATTAACTCCAAATTCTCGAGCATGAGCGGCAATTCGTGGATCAGGATTTCCAACTTCGTCATCCAAGTGTATAGGCCTAACCCACTGGAACAACTGATTATCTTCTTCTTCACCCACCTCGACTGAAATGTCAAGAAGATCAAGATAATATTTTTCAGCAACTCGATCATTTTCTACCTCCATATCGCGTAACTTTAGCCTCATATTATAGTAACAAAAAACTAATTGCTCCAATCGAGGGTAAGCCAAACGATTTCGTTGCTTTGTGTGGATGAGAGCAAACGTGCTCCAATTTCTCTCACATGCAGAAGATGACGCAGTTTGTCAGAGAACTTTGATGGCTAACTTTCTCAATGTAGGTGTTTGATTCCCATGCATAAACCACCATTTAGCTGCAATGAATTTGATAATCATATAAATACTTATGTGGTGAATTTACAATAATAATAATCAATTTTTTCCTATAAAGACTCACCGGGCACCATGGTTGACCTTGATGCAATTGTCGCTCGATCACTGAATCCTCTTTTTGCATCTCGAAAAAGTACAAGCTATGTATTCAACATTTAATTTGTTAGTAAATGTTCAAATAAATTGATGAATGAAATTATTGTTTTATTGACAAAAATAACAATTTTTTATTTACCTCATTTCCAAATTGACCAAGCGATTCAATAGTTGGATCTAATTTTGCAAAAACATCATGGACAGCTTGAAGTAGTTCCGGATAACTACCAACTCCACGCCTATATTGAAATCTTGGATTCAAGAAGTATGCTACAATAAAATTTAGTAGAGTTGGTATTTTTTAAAAAAAGAAACTTAAATACAAAGTAAAAACTTATAAAGATATATAGTACTTAAGTACTTGCTGCATGAAGTGGATGTTTTAGTGTTTTCTCCCAACGATCTTGTATTATTTTAAACATCCAATCTCCAGCTCCTTGACGAATAAGGTTCTCTTTCATCACGTGCATAAGCTCGTACACAAATAGCATTGTGGGAACAACTTCAGAATCCACAAATCGAAGCACCACATATAATGGCTCATATAATGAAACTATATTTGTCAATCTGTCCCAATACGTATGGTCAAATAATAATTGCTCCAATTCTCGTCCAAGTTTTGTTCGACTGAGTTTGTGTTGTGCCCATTCATCACTCATAAACATTTTTTTCAAATCAACCCTTTTTTTGAGAATACTGTCAAGAGCAATATAATTGGTAGCAAACCTTGTAGCTCCTGGTCAAACAATGTCTCCACCACAATACTTTCTCATTTGTGCTAGTAACCAACCATGATTGTAAATGAAGTTAGTTATCTTGCGAGCATTGTTTATCACCTCGATAACACTGGGTCTTTTACCGATGTCTTCAAAGATTAAGTCGATGCAGTGCGCTGCACACGGAGTCCAATATAAGTTATACTTCTTCATCAATTGTTTCCCTGCTTTCATGAATGTCGACCCATTATCTGTGACAATTTGGACCACATTTTCCCTACCAACTTCTTAATATAGTCTTCAAAAGCTCATATATATACTTGTGGTCTTTGATATAGTTCGATGCATCGACTGACTTAAGGAACACTGTGGTCCCTTTAGAGTAAACCATGAAATTAATAATACTTAATTTTGTGGGCCCTGTCCATCCATCTAACATTATTGTGCGCCCATATGTCTTCCATTTTTCCCTTTGTTGATTCACATAAGCTTCCATTTCTTTGTACTCCATTTCCAAGTATTTGTTCTTTATTTCATATGGAGATGGAGGTTCGATTCCCATTCCTGCACTTCATATGTAAAACATGTCATAAAATACTATACTTACTAAAAGTATAACACAATATAACATTTGATAAATTAGTAATTACTTGCTTGTTGTGCACCAATAATCATATTCTTGAAGTGATGAGACTTTGCTTTTGCGGGTGTGATACTCTCATAAATGAAGAATTTGTTGATTAAGAGTCCCATCGTTTCTTTAATTGCACCACCCTTGAATATGTCTTTGATATTTTTTTGTCTTGCTGCAGAAGACTTGTAAAGCGAAGGGGCAATAGGGGGTGAATGATGCGAATGTCGCATACTCTGTGATTTTCGCATCGTCGACGGTATACTAGTAGAAGACTCTCCCGATTTGCGTTTGCTTCCTACAATATTCTCATGTTGTTCACGTTCCTAATTAGATGCTTTCGAGGCACGAACTGCAGATCGATATGCATCTCGCTCATCTGGGTGCATATCTGTCGGATACATATACACTCTTCATCCCCAACATCTTCATCATCATCATCTTCATTTACCAAATGTGTATGATGCGTCCCCATTGTGCCACGTAATTGACTACGAATGTCTTCAATATCAGCATTTTTCTTTGTTTTTGTCTTTTGTTTGTCATGCACCAACAATCGTATCTCTTCTTTCACTTCGGGTGGCACTCTTGGACACTTTTTGGTGTTGTTATGCGGGTCCTGATGCGTTAAATGAGACTTGAATCGCATGATGCCTCCACTTTTCATTACCAACCCACAAAAATTACAAATTGTTCCATTTCGGTTACCCTCAATTGGTGAACAATACTTCCAAGCCGGATCTCGCCCTGGCACGGCAGAACCACCTTCACTAGCCATGCTAAATCTATTGCAAGAAAAATACACTTAAATTTAAATGTATGTTAATTAAACTAATTAAATAATTTAGCTAAGTTAATGTTTTAAATGTAAATATAATTCTATTCTATGATAAATTTACTAAATATAGAAATTAATCATAATTGAATATGAAAATAAATTGCGATAAAAAAAATTGAGCATATTTAATATTCCATATATAGTAGTTCATGTTAATTTAACTAATTAAATAAATTACCTAAGTTAATTTTTTAAATCTAAATGTAATTCTATGATAAATTTACTAAATATTGAAATTAATCATAATTGAATATGAAAATAATTCGCGATAAAAAAAATTGAGCATATTTAATATTCCATATATAATAGTTCATGTTAATTTAACTAATTAAATAATTTAGCTAAGTTAATTTTTTAAATCTAAATATAATTTTATGACAAATTTACTAAATATTGAAATTAATCATAATTGAATATGAAAATAAATCGTGATAATATAAAAAATTGAGCATATTTAATATTCCATATATAGTAGTTCATGTTAATTTAACTAATTAAATAATTTAGCTAAATTAATTTTTTAAATCTAAATGTAATTTCATGACAAATTTACTAAATGTTGAAATTAATCATAATTGAATATGAAAATAAATCGCACTAATATAAAAAATTGAGCATATTTAATATTCCATATATAGTAGTTCATGTTAATTTAACTAATTAAATAATTTAACTAAGTTAATTTTTTAAATCTAAATATAATTTTATGACAAATTTACTAAATGTTGAAATTAATCATAATTGAATATGAAAATAAATCGCGATAATATAAAAAATTGAGCATATTTAATATTCCATATATAGTAGTTCATGTTAATTTAACTAATTAAATAATTTAGCTAAGTTAATTTTTTAAATCTAAATGTAATTTTATGATAAATTTACTAAATATTGAAATTAATCATAATTAAATATGAAAATAAATCGCGATAATATAAAAAATTGAGCATATTTAATATTCCATATATAGTAGTTCATGTTAATTTAACTAATTAAATAATTTAGTTAAGTTAATTTTTTAAATCTAAATGTAATTTTATGACAAATTTACTAAATATTGAAATTAATCATAATTGAATATGAAAATAAATCGCGATAATATAAAAAATTGAGTATATTTAATATTTCATATACAGTAGTTCATGTTAATTTAACTAATTAAATAATTTAGCTAAGTTAATTTTTTAAATCTAAATGTAATTCTATGACAAATTTACTAAATATTGAAATTAATCATAATTGAATATGAAAATAAATCGCGATAAAAAAAATTGAGCATATTTAATATTCCATAATTAATCATGTTAATTAAGTTAATTACATAATTTACTATGTTAATTAAATTAATTAAATAATTTAGCTAAGTTAACTAGTTTCATGTAATTCTAAATGTGAATCTAAATCACAAATAATCGTCTAAAATAAATATATCATAACCTAAATTAATTCAATAAAAATATACAAATTAATTACAATTGAATGTAAACATACTAATTAATTAAAAATACATGAATTAATTATTGCAAACAAAATTAATTATAATTTCAAACAAACATACCTTAAAATGATTGAATAATTGAGCAACCTTGGAAAAAATTGGAGTAATAAGAGAGCAAATGAAGAATCAAAGCAAAAATGGATGAAATTGATGCAAAATGGTCTATTTATAGACGAAAATTGGGCCAAAATAGCCGTTGGAACCTTAAGTTACCATTCAAAATTAATTTTGGCCATTGGATCTCTTTGTTAACGTTGGGATTCAAATCTTGCCATCGGATTACAATTTGGAAGCAATCTGGCCGTTGGATCTCTTTGTTAACGTTGGGATTCAAATCTGGGCGTTGGATCAACACGGGCGTGATCTGGGCCATTAGATCACGCTGGAGAGAGAGGGGCGATTTTTCGCCAAAAATCACCAAAAAATCAACGATATATCACCGATAAATTGACGATAAAAGGGATTCTCAGGCGATTTTTTTAATAAATCGCCGATTTATCACCACTCGCCAATATATCGGCGACATATCGTCGATTTTTTGGCGATTTTTGGCGAAAAATCGCCCCGCCAACTTATCTCCTCCAAATGTCGTTTCGTTCCCCGCCAACACGCGATATTTCGTCGATATTTTCCGACTTTTTCCTCCTTGGATGTTATCTTGGGTATGGATGTGTTGGCAGTATATAAAATATTTATTGATTGTCGTTGTTATAGGATAATATTCTGTTTGCTAGATGGATTCAAGATTTGTTTTGTTAAGGGGAAGTGTGTTAGCTTTTCATTTACAATGTCTGATTTGTGCTATTAACATGTGTTGAGAGAATGATCAATAAGTTTTTCTAGCATGTTTCTGTAATAAGGAAAATACCCAAAAAGACATTACCATAATTCTAATGGTGAGAAAGTTTCATGATGTATTTCCAGATGAACTACCAAGTTTGCCATCACATAGAGAGTTTGATTTTTCTTTCGAGGTATATCTAGGAATAGATCCTATTTTAGTGGCACCTTATACGATGACCCTTCTTGAGTTGAAAGAATTGAAAACTCAGTTAGAAAAATTGTTGAATAAAAGTTTTATTCAACCAAGTACGTCAACATCGGGAGCCTTAGTGTTGTTTGTGGAAAAGAAAAATGGCACCTTGATGTTATGTATTGATTATAGGAAGTTGAATAGAGTTATTTTGAAAAATAAGTACTTTCCTCTAAGAATAGATGATTTGTTTAATTAATTAAAGGGAGAAAAATATTTTGATAAGATTGATTTGACAACTAGGTATCATCAATCAGGGTTAGCAAGGAACATGTCTCTTAAATGAAATTTAGAAAAAGACATGGGCATTATGAATTCTTAGTCATACCTTTTGGACTAATAAATGCCCCCGTTGCCTTCATAAATTTAATGAATGGAATATTCTATGCTTACTTGGATTAGTTTATGATTGTCTTTATGAGTGTCATTCTAATTTTCTCAAGGAGTTTGGAGGAACATAAGCAACATTTGGTGATCACTCTTAGAACCTTGAGAAGATTCCAATTGTATGGGACACTAGACAAAAGTGAGTTATGGCTTATTGAAGTGAATTTTCTAAGTCATGTAGTTTCTAAAACGGGGCTAGCAATAAACAATTCCAAGGTAGAGGCTATGCAAAATTGGCAAAGACCTATTAATGTATTTAAAGTTAGGAGTTTCTTAAGTCTGACTAGATATTGAAGGAGGTTTGTGTAGAAATTCTCAAGGATTGCAAACACTAATGACTTGGTTGACTAAAATTGGGGTAAAATTTGAATGGAATGAGGAGTATGAGAATGCTATTAGGGTTTGAAGGGAAAATTGGCCATTGTTTCCATTGATAAAACTATTGGTAATCACGGACATATCGATACTCTGATTTTACGAATATATTGAAGATATATCAATAGACATTTTGGAAAAAAAAATTGGTAGGGCAAAAATTGATCAAAACTCATGGAAATGTAAGAAAAATTTTATAGTAATGTAATTAGAAGTATAGTGGATATTTTAAAGTTGTTTTGTTGAAGAATTTGATATATGTATGATATAATTTATCATATCTGATAATAATATCATATGCGTTGATAAAAAAATATGAATTTTATAAGTGTACATTTATTATTAAATTACATCAAATATTATTCCACAATAATTTTGTGATATTTAATTATAATATGTCTAATTTTAAAATATATTTAATGTTAAAATTATGATTCATTTAATTCAATTGTATTAAATGATATAAAATAAATGATAATATATGTATAATTTTTTTAATATTTACATTTCTTATATTTAATTAATATATAAATAATATTAAAAAAAGTTAAAGAAAATTATCACCATAACTTTGATATTTTTGGTGTTAAATTAAATTAAATTTAAAAATAAAATAATTAGAATTAATTTGTTTATTAAAATATTTTGTTTTTATCACGGTGTTAGTATATATTAATTATAGTGCATGCCATATTATGAATGGCAAAGTAGCCCAATGGTGAGTGGGGCTTTCTAAAGGTTTGTTTGGGTAGCAAGGTTTGGGTTCAATTCCTGTGTTCTTCAATTCAAAATTTGAATTTTCTTCATTTTAATTTTGACCAATCGAAGTGGATATGGATCATCAGATCAACGTGGGAATGCGGGAAATCTCAAAGTCGTTGAATCAATGAAGCAGGGAAATAGGGAGAGGGCATCGATTTTTTTTTCAAAAAATTGCTGAATTTTTGGTGATTTTGTGCAATTGTCGACAATTTTTGAGAATTTCTCCAGTTAATTGGCCCTAGCCGATATTTTGGTGATTTTTTTCAATATTTCTCCATGCCGATTTTTCACCCTTTTTTTGTATCGTTCCGAAACACGAAATTTCAGAGATCTTTTCTGAAATTTTCATCCATGACTGCTCCAATGTTAACCACCCTTATTATTGGAGAGTTATTTACAAATTATTGTGAAGCTTCTACAATTGGTCTTGAGTGTGTATTAATACAATAAGACTGTGTGTATTAACACTATAAGGCAATGTGTATTAACACATTAAGGCAAAGTGAGAGTTTATGTCTTAAGGCAATTAAAGCCTCATGAATGAATCTATCTATCCAACACATGACTTAGAGCTTCCAACAATGGTTTTTTGCCCTCAAGACTTGGAGACAGTATTTGTATGGAGAGAAATTTGAGGTGTACTTTGAGCATAAGAGTTTAAAATACATCTTTACTAAAAAATATTTGAACTCTAAGCAACATAGATGGATGGAGACATTAAAAAATTATGATTTAGCTCTTTACTATCATCTAGGAAAGGTAAATGTTATGGAAAATGCCCTTAGTAGAAAGAACTATAGACATTTATCTAGCTTGTGGTTGAGAGAGTTCAAGATGTATATAATTATTAAGGATTTTAAGTTATGTCTTGGTTAGGAAGGACGAGGCCCATGCTTGTATTGTATGTCGACTAGACCAAGGATTATCTAAAGAGTAGTGGAAATCTAAGTTCATTATGAGATTTTAGAGAAAGTTAAAGCTCAATTGGTAGAAGGTGGGGTATTCAAGAATTGGTCCATGCATGTAGATGGGAGTATGAAATTTAAGGGAAGACTTTGTGTTTCAATGGATTAAGAATTGAGAAATGAAATTTTAGCAAACGCTTATAGAGGAAAGTATGAAGAGAGACATCGCTTAATATGTAGTCAATTGTCCATATTTGTTAGCAAGTGAAAGCTGAGCATCAGAAACTTGCAAGGTTGTTATGTATACCTTAGTGGAAATGAGATCACATTACTATGGACTTTGTGATAGGGTTTACAAGAACCAAAAGCAAAAAAATAATAATAATAAAAAAAAAAAGAAAAAAAAGAAAAAAAAAAAAAAAAGAAGTATGGGTTATTGTGGATTGCCCTAAGGAGGAAACAAGACAACACCATCCACAACTCTTCTATAATATTTGAAGTCAATTCATATAAAATTTGAGAAGAATTTTCTTTTTGGTGAGTAGGATGTAATATCCTGGTATTTTAGGTCACGTGGAAATTGTGAGTTTGAAAATTTCTAGCAAAGTGGAGGTTGAAAAGTAAAAAAGGAAAGTTAAGAACATGTGTTGAATTTGCATTGGAAAATTCGAAGAACTTTAGTGGTTAAATTGAATTTGTGCCATGTCACCTTTACTACAAAGAATTTCTTAGGAAGTTAGATAAGTTTTACCTATCATTAGAATTAATAATTTTGATTTTGGAGAATTAATTATGTTGATAAAAAAAATATAAGTCTATGATTTGGTATTGTTATAAGTTATATTTTATTGAGAAATAAGAAATTTAATTTATGTAAAAAAAATACACTATTTAGAAATGTAAGTATATGTATATATAATAAAAAGGGTTTAATATACTTTGCCCCTTCAACCTATCACGTGTTTTGCACATTACTCCTTCAGGTTTAAAATCAAACAAATTTCCCTATAAGTTTCTTGAATACTAGGGGTTGGACGATGTTAGTTTGAATGGATGGAAATGTTAAGTGTTGTGCACATGACTTAATAAGGGTAGATTTGTAAATTGAATCACCAAAATGAAGCTCTCCTTTTTTCTTCTTCTTCGTTCTTCCTTTAAAACCCTAAATCCTCAAACACCCATAATATCTGCAAAACAATTAAAAGAAAACTAAAAGTTCAAGAACATTAACTACAAAAATAAATATCAAATCATAGGACCAAAGAAATTTTACCTGAACTAAACATCTTTCTTCCTTCTTATTCTCTTCATCACATATGATATGCCAGAATTAAACCTAGTCATAACAGAAAAATTATGAGCTTGTACCAATGAATCTCAACAAGAGCCTACGGGCAAAGGAAGCCATTGTCACATATTAATGAATATCTCCATCAGTTGGACAATTTCTTTGCTTTGATTGATTTTCTTTATTCTTTAATGCCAACTAGATTTTTGAACAACTTCGTCTCATATAATTCTAGATAAACCAGAAACCTATGAACCCAATTGTATTTTACCATGAAGATTTATAACTGGTCACATGGTTAATAGAGAATGCTTAGAAAAAGGATGTAAAGGACAAATAACAGGGTTTCATTTATCCCTTTTCTTTTCTTGTAGCTTCCCAGCAACCAAACAAAGCAGAAGGGCATAAAAACGAAAATCCCTTTTGCCCAAAAAACAAAACCTAATCAACAAGATAGAAAAAGGGTACCACAACAACGAGTAGAAATAAATAAATTACTGAGAATTACATTGAAAGAAATGAAAAGCAAAAGAAACCTAGGCTTGCTTGAAAGAAGCTATGGCTTAGGGACTAAGAATAGCTTAAGGGGAAGGAGTGGGAATGATGAAAGTAGCATCGTTGGTGAGAGTGCTTATGAAAGCACCAATGGCGGCACCTGGTGGCAGTGACGATGACAACTTCAACAGGTAAGGACTGCTTAGCTAACCACACCTTGCTTAGAGTTTCAGAAGAAGAACAAAGAAGAAGAAAGAGGAAGAACTCTATTTTGGTGATTCAATTCACAAATATACCCTTACTTATTAAGTCATGTGTACAACACATGACATTTTTTTCCATTCAAACTAATACCGTCCAACAAAAAAGACACAATGCTGATATTTAAGAAGTTTGGAGGGCAATTTGTTTACTTTTAAACCTAAAAGGGACAATGTGCAAAACACGCGATAGGTTGAGGGGATAAAGTGTATTAAACCCTAATAAAAATTAAATTTTTGAGAAATTAAAATATATTTGGGGATGATGTATATGAATTAATATGGCAAAATTGTAAATAATAATAATAATAATAGATAGTAGTACAATATATATATATATATATAATAAAAGAAGAAGAAGAAGTTGTAAGTGGCATGAAATTTGTCACCGAAAAACAAATGAAATAAAAGAACAAGAAAAAAATGAAGGTCGCATGAAACTATGGAAGCCACTATAAGGGAGATAAAAAAAAAAGAAAAAGAAAAAAAGAATGGTTAACATCAAAAAGAGGAAAAGGAGTTGACGACAGTAGAGAGGGGAGAAGAACATAAAATAAAAATAAAAATAAAAAAAAAAAAGATGGAGAGAAAAAAAAAAGAGCTCATACAACATTTGATAACTAAACGTAATCCGTTCCATGAGAAATTCTAGGACAATGTTCTATTTTATGTGGGAAACATCATTGTGGAATTTGATTTCAAAGTTAATGGTTAGATTATTGGTTTTTGGTAGGGTGGCTCATCCCTAAAAAATTTTATTTGATATATTTTGAAAGAAAAAAAAGGTAGATATTGTTGTTATGAGATAGATCTGTTTATACTTGTGATTCTTGCTTGTGATTTGGTATATGATTGTTGTTTAAATTTTATTTCTTGATGATTTATGAATTTTTGGTTAATGAAAATAATGAAATGGTCATTTGTTGATAATTTAACTTATGAGAATTGAAGAAATATTATTTGCGTTGAATTTTGAGAAAATTAGATGAAAGGTTATATGAAATGGAAAAAAAAGGGTGAAGAGGGAAGACCTCGAGAAAGAGTGAATTAAGAAATGAGTGAAATCCTTAGTGTGAAAGACATAAAAATATACCTTGAAAAACTCTGAATGGGGAGTGTATTCAAGTACAAACACATATCCTTTGGTGAAAAATTGAGAACAATAGTGAAAGGCTTCGAGAAAGAGTGAACTAAGAAGGAAGTGAGATCTCTAGTGTGAAAGACACAAAAATATACCTTAAAAAACTCCGAATGGGGAGTGTATTTTGGTGCAAATACATATCTTTTGATGAAAACCCAAGAATAACAATACATTATATGATTGAGTATTACATCTCCATTTTCATTTTCTTTTTATTATTAAGATGTGTACATGTTATATATTTGAATTAAAATAAAATTTTGGTTAATGTTTGAATGTTTATTTTTATGTTTGTTTACCATCTTTGGTGTATGTCACTTCCTTGAGCAAAGTGAAAATGCTTACTCCTTTCTACTTAAAAATTTTTAGATGTAAAAATTGTTTCTAAGGACCCATAGGTGGATTAGGGAGGGCTTTAGAATGTCCCAAGAAGTTTAAGAGCTGTTTAAAAATTTTAATGTTTCACTTGTGTTCAACTTTGGAGATGTATTCATTTTGTAAATTTGACTACATATAATTTGATTATACTTTGGTTGGTCGTGAATGAATGGAATGAATATTTGATTTAGAAATGCTTGTAGAGACTTTGATAGTTTCTTATGTTGAACATTAATAACATTTATGAGCTAGTGAAGGCTAGTGGTAAGAAAAAATCATTTAATTGAATTTTTAGCTTAGTGAATTTCATTAAAATTAAATTGTGATTGATTTTAAGATTTAAAAAAAAAAAAAAAATTAGGGTCTACTGGTGTCAACTTGGATTAGGAGTAACCCTTAGATTTGACCTGAGATCATGGATCGAGTTCTTACCAAAGTTTAGGTTATGACATTTACTTTTTGACATTCCATTGAAAATGTATTTGACCTTTAACAAGCATTCAAACATGTCCTCAAAATAAGAATTCAAATGAATAGCATGCATATACATACATACATACATATATTTTTAAAAGGAATATGATAATTTAAAAATTTTATACATATTTATATTATATATTTTAATATTAAGACAAAACTAAAAAAGAAACGAAAAAGAAGTAATATGTTAAAAATGATATGAACAAAACAACTGTGAGATAATAACCCAATTTTAGGTGACAAATTGATGGTATGGTTTGATATTGTAATAGTATATGAATAAACTTACATTGTACTTGAATTCATTTAGTATATAAATAATATAGATAGATAATTTTTGAACAAAATTAGCCAGACAACATTACAGCTGTTATTGAGCTTAACAAAAGTTCTTGACTACTCAAAAGTTATCCAAACATGGGCCAAGTATGGTTAGGCATGTCTTCCATGTGGTCCTATGACTTCTATCATTAGTCATGCCAAAGAATAATTAGGTTCCGAAATTTACTATTCATTTCAAATTACTTTTTCCATTTTTAGGGTAAGTGCAAATCCATTTTTAAATTTTTTATTTTTGACACGAGCTTGTAATTTGTAACTTCCTGATCCCAACCCATTTTCACCTTGAATCAATATTAGACTAGAACTTGAGCAAAAATAATATTGGATGATTATGCAAAACTACTATTTACATTCCATGATTTACAACAGCAACACAAGGAATACCAGGATTGCATGTATTTTCCTTTGTTGGACTTTTGAGCCAGGAGGTAGGCTTGGATCCCCTGGAATATGCACACATTGGCAGCCTTAGAGTCCTGCTTTGAGCTTACTACTATCCTGCTATCTTCAACAATTATGATAGAAGAGCCGCTTCCACGTCATCAATATTGTTGTTCGACTCATCATTTGCAGGTTCTTCTTGTTTCAGGAAAACAGCATAACATAAAGCAATCATCTGGGGAAAATTGAAAATGTTCGGAGTTAAAGAGATGGGGAGATGAATAAAGAAAATCAGAGAAAGAGAGAGAGTTTGGGATTACCATGCATAACGATGCACAAACGATACTGAAACCTTTGCACTTGAAAGGGGCATTGCTAGACAGGAACCATGCTGGAGAAACATCAACATAATGATTCAGCAGTACAATCGAAATGATTCTGAAATTCACTTATCAAAAGATGTCAACAGTTAGCTTACATGTCAGTGGACTCATTGCAAGCGGTGATAACAAACTTGCAACGGACTGGATTCCAGCAATGAATCCTTGTGCTTTTCCCTTCATAACAATTGAAAATCTAAGGTAATTGGAGGATGAAAAAGATGGTAATAGATGAAAATTGTAAGCATTCAGGGTGTTTTTTCATCAACATCTTTCTCAATAAGGGACCCTAAACAAGCAAAGGAATATGGTGAATTCAACAGTTGATGTCTGGGGGTCCTGCATTTTGAAAATCAGTAAATACAGCTATGGACAAGTTCTCAGAACTGCTTAAGGATTGAATAAATACCAACCTGATTTGAAATTTTATACAATAAACTCGACTAAAGTAGAATAGTTTGCTAGATTTTGTAGAACCTAGCACTGCAAACTTTAGCTCATTCGAGTTCTAAATTTAACTTGATGATGTTGATTTCTACTGAATAGAGTTTCACACATCCAGCTTTCTAATGATTTTGATTTGGAAGATTAACTAGACTTGATGAGGCATTCAAATCAAGTTGTTACACATGATACAATGGTATGATCATTACCAACACTGGGATGGTAGATATCCTTACATACCTGATTGGATGAGCTTGATGCTTTTGAAATAATAGCATAAGTCTGTCAAGTAAAAAGAAAGAACCCACAGGAAAAGAGGAAAAAATATTTTTAAAAAAATTGAATATAAAGTGAATAACCATAATTGAATGTCATTACAGAATTCTAGGAAAGAAAACAGATTCAATAGAAATAGTACTTACAGAAGGTTTCACAAGGACATACACGACTCCAAATGAGGCACTGAGGTATGGTACCTGTGATGAAGCAGGGCCTCCCCATTAGTAAAGGTAAGTTCATGTGTCATGAAACTTCAAATTAGTTTAATAATGAGACTACAAATTCTCAGTGTTGACACTTATCAATCAACACAAACAATTAGATTGATTCTTAAGAGAGGAGAAGGGGGATTGCAGATTGTAAGAGAGCCAATATTTTTATTTTTTTTGAAATCCGATAAGATATATACCATTAAGATATATGAAGAGGTAGGAAAGCATTGCATTAGAAACCTTAGTTGCAAAACTATCCCTTGTTTCTGTAAGTCAACAAGACTTTTCCTTTGAGACAGAATTAAAAGTAAACATTCATCAAGTAGGTAAGAGTACAAACCCATGATGCCCATGCCAACCCATAGAACAATGCCTGCACAGGAAAGGCACATTGATGAAATTTCCTTACTTGAAATATGCCTTATTAAATGAGCAAAATAGAAGGGACATTGAAATAAGTGAATCAAGAGAAACTTACATAAGCTATTGAAGCTAACAATGCAGTGCAAAGTATTAGTTTTTCACCAACTAATGGATTTATTAGTGGAAGGATCAACATCTACAATCAAACCCCAAAGTGAGAATTGGATGGAGAATTCAGAGGAATTGAAAAACATTCCATGAAAGAAAGAACACATCCTACATTAGGTGACAGCAAAAACTTTCATTATGGGGTCAGCAGGCCACAAAAGATCAACAACATATGCATGAGTTTGTCTATACCATGCCTTCTATGATCACTAAACTGGGCTTAATATGAATATATCTCATTATCTTCCCCTGAAATAAAGACAGGAAAATACAATTTACAAGGTAGATACCTGAGAGAAAATTGAACCAATTCCCACCATCATCAAAATTTCTGATAATTGATTTTTGTTGAAACCAAAGGCTGCCTTCAGATAATACTGCACATACAATTTATATGAGTGTCTATTGAATTACTATTTACAATCCCAGATAGATGCCATCAATAACAGTAACAATCATAGCTATTACTACTATTATATACCTTGTTTGGTAGGATATTCATTTATCACAACCTTGTAAATCAAAGAAGTATGTGTTTCTTGAAAAAGATGAAGGAAATGTGGATTTTGATCCATGAAGAAATTAAATATATATTTTGTTCCTGTAACTGATGTCAGTCATGCGACAAAGTGAAGCTTATTTCTCAAAACACGGAAAAAAAGTATTATTTCCCCATATAACACAACAAACTGTGCAAGCCAAAAAAATCTACTACCATTTCACATGAATGCAGCCAATAGGCAAACCATGTTTAGATAAATGGCACAGAACTGTTACACAAAAACAATACAGCTTCATGTATCCTACTCTGTTTATGCAGAGGGGTCAGATTTGAGGTTTAGCACCCTAAAAACACCAGAATTGTCAAAACCATGACCCATAATAATGATTATAATCATACAAGTAAGCAGCTTTGGATTTTTTGGATTAAGGAATATTACCAGCAAGACCCCACTGATGCCAGACATACCCAACTCATAGAAGAAGGAAATAATATATATTCCCTTGAGTGTTGGACTGAGGAGTAAAACAGAGCTCTTTAGCAAGATAAATTCAACATAATGTTAGTGTGAAGAAAAATTAGCGAAGAAAAAAAAGAGAAAAGTATGTTGAGTTCCCTTAAAATACCAGATTAACAAGATTCAGAAACAACAATGTAATTAACATATATACCTGCTAAGAACCAGAGTTGCTGCATGTTTCATAGAGAGGCATCTTTCCTGCAAAACCTTGAAAATCTTTGTGCAGCCAGTTGAATGTTGATCCTGCCTAGGAGCCCGTCTAACTGTCTCAACCAAAAACAGTTGCATGTAAACTGGACCAAAGATTAAGAGGGCTATTGACACCTGAAACACAAAAGGCTTCATTAGTAGGAGGATATGACAAAATTAATGAAGTACAGAATCAGTTTAAAGCTAATTATAGAGTTACAGCACTGATATACCTCAAAAATGTACTTTTCAGGAAGAAAACGTGCTAGAACATTTCCTAAGACATGTGAAGCAGAAAAAATTCCAGTAATCCAGCTAAATGCAGCAGCCCTCTTACTGTCCTCAACCACATCAGCCTACTAGTGGAAAGGAAAATGTGATTCTTTTTAACCCAATCCACGATTTTAATCAATAACAATAACGAAAATTTCTTACCACATAAGCAACCGCTATGCAGAAAATACTCCCTTGACTTAGAATATATGAAACCGTACGAAGCACATAATAAGCATATACAAATCCTTTTGACTTATTCCAAGCAAGTACAGCTGAAACAGGAACATGGGCAATGAAAACATAAGGAACCTTGTGAATATTCATGTCCCACCTCAGAGTACAATGCAGCAACATCTTGAAACCATTATGTATTTACTGAGAAATATACTGGGGTGCTATATATAAGTATATCATCACTTGCATAAAAGAGCCCAGGATTTGTATCAGAAATCATGTTGCAGATATTCATTGTCTATTTGATTTGCAGGTCACTAAGTTCTGTAACTCTTTACAAGCTCATGATCGATATGCACATGTTGTCCATTAATCATAGACTTCCAAAGTACAAATTCTAGCAGAGACACTGGGCAACATATATTTTTTAAGAACTATATATGTTAATTGGTTCAGAAAGAATTCCTCATTGCATAAAATATCTGGCTTTAGGGAAACCTCTGATGTTTACTCAAAACACATACGCAGAATTATTGTACAAAATGTAGATGTTCAGAAAAAATATACCAAAAGGGAATATAGATGTGGATACAGTGACCATTAGCAGTGGTTTCCGGCCATACTCATCTGCAAGCTGACCTAATACTGGAAGCACCACCATCTTGAAAATTCCAACAACCTACAAGGAAAGAAGATATACCTGATTGTTATGGTAAAAAAAAAAAAATCAGTGCAAAGGAAAATTCAGAATCACAGCTTATGAACATTATAACTTCCACATAATAATTATTTGGACTCATCATCAAAAACACTATTCTGCTAAACCTTCTAAGTATGGGTTCCAAGTCTCATCTCACAACCTAAATGCACATCTTGCTTGGCCCTCCAAATACACTTTGATCCTTCAACTACTGCCCACTATTTGTAAAATGTATTCTAAATATTTAATCTGCTCTTCAGTTTGCTATCATCAATTCCACATATGAATAAGGAAAATTTAGAAGCACAATTTACCAACACCATCACCTCCATATATCAAATAATATATAGTCATATATAGGATTTTTTCTTTTAGTGTGTATCATCTTCCAGAAAATGAGTGTTATAAAATCTTCTAACAACCTTAGCCCAAATCCCTTTTTTCCAATCTCTTGGTGCCTTCACCCAAAACCAAAGCAGTGTGCAGCTCTTTTCTGGCAGCAAGAATGAAGCAAGCTACTTGATCTTGGCACAATTAGAGGTTTGTTCAAGTTCATCATAAGATTACTGAGCCAAACTCAATCCTATTTTGGAGTTTTTTAGCCTGTGCATTGAGCACAAGCAGCCCAGTACTGAGCTTGGATCAGCTCAAGAGCACTCTAAAATCAGCTAGATTGGAGTCTTGGTTGAGGTACTTGTGAAATAAACAATGTGAGGTATTTTAACCTCATTAATTTTGCAATCAAAGCTAGAGCAGCTACTGTTCCACTCTTCATTTTTTCATTGACCATATCCAGAGTTAACCTACTAGCTTGCCCAAAAAATGCTTATTTCATAGACTATCCTTTCCATCTTTGTGAAATTTTCTCATACTCCCTAGTGTCAACACCCTGGCTTTGCTACAGCCACTGCGGCTATACACTTATAGACTAAATTTAGTGCCAACTTGCATGGGTTAAAAGAAAATAATGGTATAGTACTAAAACAACAAGCCAAGATGACATGAGAGCTTAGTACTCCAGTAGGAAAAAAACCATGTGAATAGCACGTGCTTACTGGAAATTTTGAGTGTAAATTCTCCAAATCATAAATCAACTATTTGAAAACCACCACCAAAGGAGATGGTAATAGAAGAGAAAGCCGGCCTGGACGCTCTTAGCCATAAATATGCACTAATTCATGCTGCCCCACAATTGACAAGTTAACATGGCCCACTATAATGATGAAAGTGATGTACCACTAATTCCAATATAAGGTATCTAGCAAACTGAAATATCAGAAAAATGCTACAGTTTAAACAAATAAATGACATATCATACTAAAAAGAATCAGTGGACCACAATGGCGTCTAAAATGTCACAGTACTTCCAAGAAACAACCATCTATATTGGCCGTGTTCACTCAGTTTATCATTATCATATATGCCACAATACTAGAATCCCTAGTTTGATAGTCAACCCTCGAAATTTTTTGGAACATCTCCATTGAGCCCCTGACCTGAAGCATGGTTCCTTGGTAGCACAACAGCATGATACCTTAGGTCTATACTATCCCATTACTGGGTCTTTATTTAATGGGCACCCCAACTATAACCAGAGTAATTTCAAGTGATCCAGAATCATGAGATAATCTCAAACCCTTGATCATGTAAATCTATTAGGTGGGTGCTGCTAAACCATTGATGGGATCCTGATTCTTTTTACACAGGGCATGCTGAAAGACATGAGAGCAGTTGGGATGGAGATTTTATTGGAGAAGGGTATACAATATTAAACAACTTTTGTCTTGAAAGCAACAGTTGACTTACTTATGCGATGACTAATTAAAAAAATAAAATAAAAAAAGATGAATACCAAAAAATTGACCATTTCCTTACACCTCTTTGAGCTCATCAAAGTTTAAACAACATATCCATGAATACACCTGCCAGTCAGAAAACAAATATTGACAGAAAAATGAAAAAGGACAAATTAATATTATATGGACGTGCCAAAACAGTAGCTGTCTCAGCATTAGCTTCCAAAAGGAAAATTGATATTGGAGTTGAAAGCGAGGAGTTCTAGCTTCCTTTTCCCAATCAACGCTATCTTTCAGTGAGGTCATGCTAACCTTTGAAAACTAAAATTTCAGCATAAATTTTCAAATTGATGAATGAAATGTTTATTTGTACAAATTAATTCTATAATCTCAGTCAAGAATAAGAAAATAAGAGAAAGTTATGATCAAAGATGAGCCCAGTCCAGAACAATGAGAGAAAATTTATTTGGCTCCGAAGAAAATATGGGAAAAACAAAGAAATTAAAATTTTAATCATTTGACCAAATTTTTGTTTTTCATTGACAGAAAACCAAAACAACAGTGAGAACGACGGAGAAGAAAAGAGTGAATTACCGTCTGCTGAAGACCATTAATGTAAATGACCTCAGCACAGGTGGAGGCGCCGGAGCAAAGAGCGGCGGTGGTAACGTCGACGAGGACGGAGACGGTCATCTCCTCGGCGATCCAGTGGAAGCAGAGGGGGCAAAGGAGATGGAGCAGAGGGCGGAGGGCCATGGATGAAAAGCCGTCGTTTTGGGAAGGAGGAGGAAGAGGAGCGTTAGGTGTGGTTTGTTGAGATATTGGCCAGTAGTTAACTGCTGTGGAGTGAGGAAATTTAAAGGCACAAAAAATGTGGGATACATGGCAAAGTGGGACGTAAGTCACATAACCACGCTCCGGCACTCGCTCGTCGTGTGCCTCTGCTTGTTTTCTTGTGCCGCTCCCTGCTCTTGCCTGTTCAGTTACCTGATGCTTGCGCAGTAAACAGGAAGGTCATGATTGGCACGGGCGTAATAGGAATAAATTTGATTATGCATGTGAGTTCGGCGTAATTATTTGTTACCATTTCAATGTTTCATCACGATACGAAATCATCACGATACGAATATAAATTCATGATAACAAATTTATAAATAATTTTTTATTTTAATTTTAAAAGACATCCATTAAAGGTTTTCTTTTGGAATAAATAATAAAATTTTAAAAATAATATTTACTTATAAACAAAAAATTAATCACATTGATCAAAATACCTTTTAAGATATAGAAAGTTTTTTTTGTTATAAAATATGAGAATTTATCAAACTTGTGGATGACCATCGATATTGATGTATATCTCTTTGTGGTTCCCTATAAAAGAGAAATACCTCTAATGAAAATTCACTATGTTCTCTTCTTATATTTTAATTTCTCTTTTTCGTTTTCTTCCCCTTCCACTTTATTATTTTATAACAATCAGCACGAATAGTCTCTACAAAAAAATAGAAATATTTTACTCTATTCAAAGAAATAGAAAGACATTTTTCTCTTTAGAGAAATAAAAAGACTTTTCTCTCTTCTTTCTCATAAAAAGTTTTTAGATAATGTCAAACCTTACAAAGCTTGAATTTGTTGCCCTCGATATTTTGGACAAAAACTACTTATCTTGGGTTCTGGATGCTAAAATTCATCTAGATGTCATGAATCTTGGAAATACCATTAATGAAGGAAATGATGCATCCCTGTAGGATCGCTTAGAGCTTTGATATTCCTTCGCCATCACATTGATGAAGGATTAAAATGTGAATACCTTACGATCAAAGATCATTTCATCCTTTGGAATAATCTAAATGAACGATATGACCACCAAAAGACTGTAATCATTCCAAAGGCATGCTATGATTGGATGTACTTGAAATTACAAGATTTCAAGTCTGTTAGTGACTACAACTCGGCCTTTTCAAAATTAGCTCACAATAAAAATTGTGTAGACAAAAAGGTCACTAAAAAAGATATGCTTGAAAAAACATTTATGACTTTTCATGTCTCGAATGTGCTCCTATAGCAGCAATATCGAGAGCGTCATTTCACTAAATATTCAGATTTGATCTCATGTCTTCTTGTGGCTAAACAAAATAATGAGCTTTTATTGAAAAACCATCAATCTTGTCCTACTGGGTCTGTGTCATTGTTTGAAGCCAATGCCACATTTATTCAAACTCTTGGACATGGACAAGGACGTGGATATGGATGAGGCCGAGATAGAGTACGTGGTTGCGATTGAGGTCGTATTAAACATAATTCTTCTCATCGTAGTGGTTCTCGAAGTAAAAAGAATAACTCAAACCACCAAAAGTTGAATAATTTAGAGGCACAACTTGAAAAGATGATAGAACCATAAAGTGAACATGCTTGTGAGAATAAATGTCATAGATGTGGTATGAAAGGACATTGGTCTCGTACTTGTCATACTTCAAAGCATTTTGTTAACCTTTATCAAGCCTTAATAAAAACAAAAGGAAGGGGAGTTGAAATGAACTCCATTGATAGTGATAACCCAGTGAATCTAACCCATTTAGATATCTTAGATTTCTTTAAGAATCCTAATGAGAAAATTAACCATCTAATTGGTGATGGAAATGTTTATTATGATTAAATGTTATGTTTTTATTTAGTTCTTTGAAAATATGTTTATTTTGTTATCATCTTTGAACATGCTTGTGATAATATGTTTGCATTCCAAGTGGCTATGAACATAATGAGAAATGATGAATATCAAGAAGCAAAAAATGTGGATGAATGTAAAAAAAGGAATGATTGGCCAAAATGGAAAGAAGCAATCCAAACAGAGCTAAACTTGTTAACAAAACAAAAGGTATTTGGACTTATAGTTCAAACACCTGGAAACATAAAACCTGTTGGATATAAATGGGTCTTTGTGAAAAAATGAAATGAGAATGATGAAATCATAAGATATAAAGCATGATTTATTGCTCAAGGTTTCTCTCAAAGACTTGGTATAGACTATGAGAAAACTTATTTTCCTGTAATGGACACAATCACATTCCGATACTTGCTAAGTTTAACAGTCTCTGAAAGACTAGATATGCGTTCCATGGATGTTGTTACAACATATTTATATGGGTCTATAGATACTAACATATATATGAAAATCCCTAAAGGATTTAATTGCCTAAAACAACCAATTGGAAACCTCGAAACATGTACTCAATCAAACTACAAAGATCTCTATACAGATTAAAGCAATCCGGATGCATGTGGTATAATTGTTTACGTAAGTATTTGTTAAAAGAAGGATATGTGAATAATTCAATTTGCCCATGCCTTTTTATCAAGAAATCGAAAACTGGGCTTACAATAATTGCAGTATATATGGATAATTTGAACCTTATAGGAACTCCTGAAGAGCTCACAAAAGCAACCAATTATTTAAAGAAGGAATTTGAAATGAAAGACTTGGGGAAAACAAGATATTGTCTCAGCCTACAGATTGAGCATTGTTCAAATGGTATATTAATTCATTAATTGACATATATAGAGAAAGTATTAAAACAATTTTATATGGACAAATCACATCCAGTCAATTCCCCCATGGTTGTTCGTTCACTTGAAGTGAACAAAGACCCATTTCATTCAAAGAAGAAGATGAAGAATTTCTTGGTCCAGAAGTACCATATTTCTATGCAATAGGTGCACTAATGTATCTTGCAAATTGTACTAGTCCAGACATAACATTCTCTATCAACTTGCTAGCAAGATATAGTTCTACCATAACTAAAAGGCATTAGAATGAGGTTAAACATATATTGCAATACCTTCGTAGAATAAGTGACATGGGCTTATATTATTCAAAAGAATCAAAACCACAATTGATTGGGTATACAAATGTATGATATCTTTCAAATCCTCATAAAGCTCAATCTTAAATGGGATATGTCTTTACTTACGGTGGAACGACAATATCTTGGAGATCAGTCAAGCAAACAATGGTAGCCACATCTTCAATTCATGAAGCAAGTCGTGAATGTGTATGGCTAAAGTCAATGATTCAACATATTCAAGAAACATGTGGACTACCTTCCATCAGAGGCAATGCAACCAAGTTATATGAAGATAATGCTACTTGTATTGCACAAATTAAAGAAGGATTCATAAAAGATGACAAAACTAAGCATATCTCCCCTAAATTCTTCTATACTCATGAGCTTCAAAAGAAAGATGAGATTGATGTTCAACAGATTCGGTCATGCAACAATCTAGCAGATCTATTCACAAAGACGTTACCTTCGACCACATTGAAAAAGTTAAGGTATGACATTGGAATGTGAAGATTGAGAGATCAACCAATTGAAATGTTGAAAAAATCATAATCACTGTTTACATGAGGGGGAGAATGCTATGATGGATATACTGCATTATTTTTCATTTGTCTAGGTTTTGTCTCATTAGGTTTTATTGGCAAAGTTTTTAATGAGGTAGTTACCATATTCTTATGATCATCCAAGAGGGATTGTTATAAAATATGAGAATTTATTGGATTATGGGAACTTGTGGATGATCATTCATATTGATGTATATCTCTTTATAATTCCTTATAAAAGGAAGATACCTCTGATGAAAATTTATTATATTCTCTTTCTACATTCTAATTTCTCTTTTCGTTTTTTTTCTCATTCCACTTTATTATTTTACAATAATTTTCATTTTTATGAAATTATTTTTTTATTTTATTCTTATTGTCATTGAGTTATCCAAATATAGGAATGCATGAAAAAAGAAATGAAATATGTACCAAATTCATTTATCAATTTTAAAATTACTTCTTATATGCAACATTCTATTTTTAAAAAATTGAAAAAAAAATAAGAAAATGTATTTAACAATAAAAAAATAAAAAATAACTTTTATTCTTAAAAATAAAAAAAATGATATTTTTGAAAATATATTTTAATTATATTTTAGGATTATTTTAAAAAATTATGGGATAAATATGAAGAATAATTAAAAAATAAAATATTAAATATAATTTTTTTTTAAAATATTTGAAAACATAACTTACAAAAAATTAAAAATTATTTTTAAAAATTGTTTTAAAAAATTGTTTTTTAAAAATAGTTTTTAAAAGCGTTCAAAACAAAGCCTAAACCCACTATTTTTATTATATTATGTTGCTACGTGGATCATCACATTTATATTACTTTTTCTTCACCATTTTTGTTTTGGGCCAGCCCAGTTCCAGTTAAAGAAATCATGACCAGAGTGGCGGTCACCGACGGCCTTGAAGGTCAATGGCTCCTCTATGATCAAGTTTGTGATGGGGAAAGCAACCTCGTTTAATTTTATTTTTTTATTTTATTTCTCAATTTATTTACACTTAAGAGTGAAGGAAACGTAGGACTCTTCAGATTTGGTATCTCCAGGTGGCAAGGGTTGCGTGATAACACCCACTTGAGAGTTTGGGGCGGCTAACCTTCAGCGAGGGGTTTGGAAAACAGGTTTTTTATTCTCCAAAAACATAGAAAAATATATTTGATAATTAAAAGATTATTTTTTATTTTCTATTTTTAACAATAGAAAATAAGATATTTTTAAAGAATATATTCTAATTATTTTTACTTATTGTTTTAGGATTATTTAAAAAAAATAATTATACAAAGATATAAAATAATTAAGAACTCATTTGGTAATGTTTTTTAAAACTGTTTCTAACCCTAAAAATACTTAAAAGGTTTTTAAAAATAAAAAATAGATATTTAATAATATTTTAAAAATTTAGAAAAACACTGGAAGTGTTTTTTTTTTAGAAAAGCTCTTAGCTGTGTTTCTTTAAAAAACCACATCAATTTTTTTTATATATATATTTCTAAAATACAATTTCTCGCTATCCTCCTTTTATTTTCACTCTCCTCTTCCTTCTTAGTCTCCTCTTCTTCTTTCACTTTCCTTTCATAAAAATAATTTTTTCAGTATTTTTCAATAATATAAATGTTTATATATATTTTTGTAATAAAATTTTTCAGTTTATTATAATATATTTTTTTTGTAATAAATGTCATATTTATAATTTATTATTATTAAAAACGTTTTTATATTTATGTGATATATTATTGAAAATATTTTTATAATCACTTTTTCAAATTCTCCTAAAAGTATTTTTCACAGAAGTGTTGTAGAAGAAAACATTTATAATAAGAATACTTCGAGTATGTTTGATAGTAATTTTAAGAAGTGCTTCTAATATTTATAATACTTAAATTATTTATTTATTTATCAAGTATTCAAAAGACTAGAAACACTTCTTAAAATTACTATCAATTACTGTTAAACATAGAGTGCATTTGATAGTGATTTTATAAAATGTTTATAGTATTTCTAATATTTAAAATTTTTTTATTAAATATTAAAAATATTAGAAACACTTTTTAAAATTATTGTCAAACAAATTTATACTCGTCTTTTAGAAGCAGTAACGGGCTTTAAAAATGAAATACTAGATATAAACAATATTTTTAAAATATATTAAAAAATATTGAAAATAAGTTAAAAATATTTTAAGTTCGAAAGAGAATTTGTTTTATGAAACATCGAAGAATGATTTTAAAAAACTATTCATAAAAACAATTTTAGAAAATAGTTATCGATGAAGTATTTGTAATTTTTTTTGAAATCATTTTTAAAAAATAAAAAAATTTATTTGACTTTATTACGAAAGTTTTTCTAAAACACGACTCTTTTATTAAACAATATATTATTAAAACTCTTTCATTTATTTATATCCAAATATGGAGGTTGTTTGATTTTCAAGAAAACCTTAATAAGACCATCTTTCTTTGTTTGACTAATTTTGTGAAAAAAATACTTGTAATTTAACAAGAAAATATTATTTATTCTTGAAACTTTGTTTCACTCTATATATATAAAAAAAAACTTTTATATTAAATAAAAATTTTATAATATCAATATCATTCTATCTAAAATCACTCCAAAAGGATTTTAAATGAATGGATGGGTACATGATGCATCTATAATTTAAACTAGTATATGCCAGGTACGTATTGCATTGACTAGAGGGGGCAGACCAGCTCAGCTTGGGTAAGGGTTTGGTAAGTAATGTGCTCAGACCCTAACTCAACAGTCTTCTTCATGCCTCTACAAGTCACCTTGTCGCTTTGCTATTCTCCAAATTTGACCTTTACACCATCACATGGCTCGCCTGTGTTTAGCCCTTATTTTTTTCTCCTGTTTCTTGCCCATGGAAGTATTTAGGTGAGAAAATTGAAATTTGGGCCACTAAATTGAGTGGGTATGCTTCGAAAGTTTTGATTGAAAGTGACGTCCATTAAAATATATATTTGGGGCCTATTTTGAAATTTGGTGACGTCCACTAAATTTAGTATCAATTTAGATTTGAAACCATGGTTTCAAATTTTTATAAAAGTCACATTTTCAAACTATAGTTTAAAATTAATTTAAAGAAAAAAAACTAACTTTAAATAACAGTTGTAAAACATGGTGTAGACCCCCTTTGGTGGTGAGGACCCGGGGGTTGATTTTTTTTCTTCTTGAATTTTCATGATATTGTTAGAAGGGGAAGGGCCCAGCTGAGGTTGGACGCTGTCTGCATGAGACGTGCAACAGCAGGGAAAGTGGTTGCAAGCCCATGCTTGCTGATGTGATGAACAGGAAAGGGAAGGTTGGCTTGCTGACGAAAGGAAAACAGAGAAATAGAAGGAGGGTAAGTGGAGAAAAAGAAAGGAAAAAAAAAAAGGGAAGCTGAGGGGAGGTAGCGGCTGGGAGAAAAACAGGGAGGGCAGCGCCACCTTGAGCTTGGTAAGCATTCATTTTCTAAGACCCTACTTCACCATTTGCCAATTTATATATATTGTTTTGTTGTTTGCTGTGTACTTCAAGGGCCATAGGTTTGCCTGGGTGTAGCATGATTATTGTGGGTAACATGCTTTGTTTTCTTTTCATTGTTGGTTCTTCCTAATACTCCATGCTCTTCTCCATAAGTGACTGCATTTTCTTGGATTGGATTGGATGTTTGATGATTAAATCATGGGATCCTAACTTGCCCCATCAATTGGCAGCCCGTTCATCACTCCTTGGACGTGGTTTTGCCATATAGTTCTCTAAATCTCTCATCCTTGCTCTGTTTTTATTTTTATTTCTTTTTTTAGCTATTTCATCCCCATGCACACGGCCACTTCCATCCTTCCATTCTTCTCACGCCAATGCACCTATCATGCGTCAACTCTCTATTCTCTACCACTCATAACCACCCCCCATGCCCTCTACCTTTAGCTCATTCCTAGGACTGGCAGCCACCTCCATCACCCCCGCTAAACCATCTCTCATCATCGGGCTGCTGGAAGCTATCAAAGTTGCCGTCGCAATGCGCCGAGCGTGCCCCCATGCACTTTCTGGAGGATGCAGATGATCCCTTGCCAGAGACTCCGGCATCATCGCCGCCGTTCGAGACGACGCCGGGGCGAGTTCTAGTATGCCTCGTGAGGAGGCTTCAGTCAAGCACAGCCGGCTCGCGCTTTGGTGCCGCTATGCCAACGACGAGCTCACTTACCACGCCATGGAAGCATCTGAAGGCCGTCTTACCACCAGCCCCGTCCTCCATTTTTCATGGCCTGCAACTTCTCCTTCCATTGACTAAGCTGGCAGCAATCACACCCCGAGACCGCTAGCAACTTCTTCTCTGACGCAGGCATGGTGCGTCTTGACCCGCTCCGGCCAAGTGGACAGTCGCGCCAGTCATCAGCGACGGCAGCAACGTCTCTTGGATGCTGCCGGGTTGCCGCTATTGCTTCCTTCTCCTTCGTGTTGCCGGGGTGGAGGAAAGGAGGCTCTGGGCTCGCCCATTGATGATGGATTTGAGCATGAGTTGGAGCCCAGGCCCACTTGTATGGGTGGAGAGCCTCATGCCAGCTAGCTTCCCAACCCAAGTCCACCTCAAGTGAGCCCATTGGGCTTGCCCATGGTGACGGGTTTGGGCTTGAATTGGAGCCTAGCCCAAACATTGTTGATGGAGAGCCTCATGCCAGCCACCCTCATGGCCCAAGTCCATGTTGGGTTAGCCCATTTGGCTGCCTCATTTCTAAAAAAAAGAAAGAAATCTCTAAACCCCTAATCTTCATAAGTCTATTAAGTTATTATTTAACTTTATTTACATCTTATTATATTTTTACCTACCTTCTTTAATTCGACTTAAGCATAATTAAAAGACAAATCATTAAGGTTGAATATTGTTTTTAAAAAAACTTAAAATAATTTATATTTTATCTTCATTGCTTTAGTTATGTCTAATCATCATGTATGAAAATTTTTATATAATTGATTTATGTTGATCTCAATGAATTTTCCACATTCTGAATTTTAAGTCTCATATTCAAAACCTACGTCTTTTAAAACCATTCTTCAAAAATCCGACTTCCTAAATTAATTTTCAATTTCAAATATTCGACTGTTTAGAAATTATTCTTGGAATTATTATTATTAGTCCGTATTCATGTATTTGATTCTTTTAAAAATTCCAATCACTAAAATTCATTTCTTCAAAAATTCGACTTCCTAAATTAATTTTCAATTTCAAATATCCGACTATTTACTTTCATCCGTTTAAATATTATTCTTGTTACTATTATTATTGGTCCATACTTATGTATTTAATTCTTCTAAAAACTCCAATAATTAAAATTCAATTCTTCAAAAACTTGACTTCTTAAATTAATTTTCAATCTCGAAATTTCCACTATTCAATTTCACTCACTTAAATGTTACGTTTGTTAATTATTATTATTACTTCATATATATTTATTCATCCTCTTCTAAGATTCGCACTCATTAAAGTCCAATTCCTTCAAAAATCTCATATCCTAATTTAATTTCCAACCCTAAAAATTCCACCATTCCTCTTTATTCATTTAAATGTTATTTTCCTTAAGCAGAATTATTATCCTATATTCACCTATCTATCCATGCCAATCCTTAAAAAATACTATGTTTTAAATTTAATTCTTCAAATACTTGTTTAAATCATATTTTCATAAATCGAATCATTATCCCGTATTTATTATTTATTCAAGGTCTAATCTATCAAAAAAAAAAAAAATCACATGTCTTAATTTAATTCTTCAAATACTCTTTTAAATCTTATGTTCACCAACTAAAATTATTATCCTATATTCACCTATCTATCCATGCCAATCCTTCAAAAATCCTAAGTTTTAATTTAATACTTCAAATACTTGTTTAAATCATATTTTCATAAATCAAATCATCACCCCGTATTTATTATTTATTCAAAGTCCAATCTATCAAAAAAATCACGAGTCTTAATTTAATTCTTCAAATACTCGTTTAAATCTCATGTTTATCAACTAGAATTATTATCCTATATTCTCCTATCTATCTATGCCAATCCTTCAAAAATCCTAAGTTTTAATTTAATTCTTCAAATACTTGTTTAAATCATATTTTCACAAATCGAATCATTATCCTGTATTTATTAGTTATTCAAAGTCTAATTCACCAAAAAAATCCAACGCCCTAGTTCAAATTTTCAATTAGAAAAATTCCACTATTCTTTTTTTTATTATTCGTTTAAACATTATTTTTATTAATTAGTATCGTTATTCCATATTTATTTGTTCATTATTTCAATCATTAAAATTCAATTTTTCAAAACCGGATTTCCAAATTTAACCTTTAGACTCAAAAATTCCACCATTCACTTTTATTCATTTAAATATCATCTTTGTCATCGTTATTATAAATTCCACGTCTACCTATTTCTTTCTTCTAAAAATTCCAATAATTAGAGTTCAATTATTCAGAGATCCGACTTTCAAACTTAAACTTTCAAAATCTCACTATTCATTCTCATCCATCCAAATATCGTTTTGATTAATTAGTAACGTTATTCTATATTTATCTATTTGTCTCTTTAAAAAATCTCAATCTTTCAAAACTTGATTTCTAATCTCGCAAATCTCACTATTCATTTTCATCCATCCAAATATCGTTTTTGATTAATTAGTAACATTATTATGCATTTATCCTATATTTCTTTTAAAAAATCTCAATCTTTCAAAACTTAATTTTTAATCTCATAAATCTCATTATCCACTTTCATCCGTTCCAACATCGTTTTGATCAATTAGTAGTATTATTCCACACTTACCATTTATTCCCCTTAAAAATCTCAATCATTAAAGTCTAATTCTTCAAAATTCCGATTTTTAATTTTAACTATCTGAAATTCCAATTGTCCTATCTCCTAACTTAATTTTCAGTTTACTATGCTCCAATTCTCGTATCTATCCCGCTACTTATTATTATCATTATCACTATTATTTATTTCATTATTTCTATAAATTCTACCTGCGAATGATTTTTAAGATTTCCAATTTTTCATAAATCAACTTTCATAATTTCTACTTCTTAAATAACTTACGATTCTGATCCCTTTCAAAATTTAACTCCCATAATCCCAATTTTCGTAACTTAATTTTCCTGAAAATCTCGAACTTTCAAATAATTCTTCAAAATCCCAATTTCCTTTCAAATTTAATTTCTAAAATTCTCATTCCGTCATTTAATTCTTAAGAGTCCAATTTTCAAATAATCTCTAAGATTCCGATTCTCGAATGAATTTCAAAAATCCAGTTTTCCTTTGAACGATGTTAATTCTTGTTTTGTGATACACGTGATATGTTTCGTGCTCTATGTTGTGCACTGACTCCATTTTTATGATAGTGCATTGTTCGTTCGCAGTCCAGGTACGCATCCACTCTCTTTTTCCGACCACTCTCTATGCGTGTTTTGATTCTCATATGTGCATGATCGATCTGAGTATCCATTGATTTCCTTATCAATTGCCACGTTAACTTCATTTTATTAGTAGAGACCCGACTATTAGGGACTTAAAGGGGTGCTATGGTCTTTACCGTACCTTCCCGATAAGCAATCTGACCCTCGAGCCTGATCCGTTTTTTCGTAGATCACCTTTTCTAAAACAAGGAGTCGCACTTAGGGTTTTTCTTTCTTATTTTGTTTACCCTTTTAAAAATCAAACAAAAATAAGTGGCGACTCCAAGTCATTTTCTTAAATGTGGGGTCCACACATGGCTATAAGTTATATTTTGTTTTGTTAGAAGACCAATATTACCCAAAATTCAGGTTTCGGGCATTTGGATTTTAATTTATTAATCGTAATGAGTTTTAATTAAATAATTAGCTCAACTTATAAAAGCCCAAAATAAATTATTGTAAGTTCCTATGCAATCTAATACTTTTACCAAAATGCCCTTATCACACTATTAAAACTTCAATTTCTCTCAAAACTTTATGCTAAAAAAGAATAAGTTTGAGTAGAGACCATTAAGACTTGTAAGAAAATATTGATTCCATTAAAATCGAATTCTAAAGTTAACACAAAACTTTACTAAAGAAAATCAAATACACTTTAATACCTTATAAAATATATTATGATGGAAATTTGATTTAATCAATGTATTAATTTGTTGTGAAAAACTACGACAAACAAATAAGAATAAGAGGATGATCAGAACAAAAACATGCAGTACATAAAAATTTATGTGGTTCAGTTTAAAGCCTACAAGCAAAGTCGGAGAAGAATTTTCACTATTGCTGAAGGGGATTACAACCTTAGAGCTTTGAAATCCCTGAGTCCCAATTATACCCAAAAGGAGACTCCCACTTTTTTTATCAAAATTTCTTCCTATATTTCTTTTTTCTAATTGCATAGGAAGATTCAACACATGAAATTAATTCTATAATTGTCAAAGATGTCTATTCTTGAAAGAAGATCATGATATTTCCTTTATAATAATAGGAACTCTTTTACAAGAATATTTTCTATATATTAGTTATAATACTACTAATGACTCAAAAATAGATTTGAGACACTTTTCAAAAAGGTTTATGATCTACTATGTGTTGCATGCAAACTCCTGTAAGATAAAAAGTATTAGCCTCTCAAAATTATCTTTTATCATTTTTAAGTTTTAAATTCTTCTATTTTATAATCAATTGGGATACTTTAATCTTTTTTTTTTTTTTTAAAAAAAAACATATGTCAAACTCCCGTAGGATCACTTTAACATCACCGCCTTCATCTCTTTCCAATGGCCACCCGGCAACAACCCCACCAAATCCTCACTTATCGACCTTTCTTAACCACACAGTATCACTATCGGCCACGTCTTCTTCCCCTTCTCCACCACTTCACTACCCACAGCCTCCACCCATAGATCCATCACCACCACGTAAATTCTTACCATCTCCACAGTACACCATTACCCATACTCTCTCCTTTTTTTCATTGCCATGCAATGCCATGACAACCCCACACCGTAGCACCCTTCATATCCTTTGGGAAGTAGTTAATTTTCTCATTAATTTATATATTTATTTGTCTATTTTTCTATTTTTGGAGTCAAATAATCTTGCCATTGTTAGCCTGAAATATTGAATGGGGTTTTGGGATCGTTAACATGTCGATATTATTGGGTGAATTTATTTAAATTGGATATTTATTTTAATTGTGGAAGTTGTTTGAATGGAAAACATAATTTTTAGCTGAAGCAAAAGGAAGAAAAACATTTCGTAGATAATTTTTCTTCAATAAGTGAAACAAGATAATTTTCTTAATAAAATAATTATTATCTAGAAATTTGTTTTAATTCTTTGGAACAAAGTAAAATAATATACCAACTTTAATTTTGATAGAAAGTAATTTGAATAATTGTTGAGAATAATTTTGTGAATAACAATATCTAATTTAAACCAAACTAACAATTTTAACCAACTTAATTAAAAATGATGGATTTTCTATTTCAATATGTAAATTTACATAAATAAAGAAAAGAGGGAAAGAAGTTAATTTTTCCAATGAGTTTAATTTGTAAGATAAATTAGATTTGCAAGTTTAAAACAAAAGGAGTAGACATCTCAATAAACATCCAATTTTGATTAAAAAGAAAAAGAAAAAGAACATGGAGACAAGATGATAATTGTAACAAGAGTTCAATATATTTTACCCTCTCAATCTTTAACGTATTCTATATTGTCCCTCACATTTAAAACTGGATATTTTGTCCAAGTTCTAAACATATTAAATATCAATATTTTGCCCCTAATTATAAACTCTTCATAAAATTATAATATATATATATATATATATATATATATATATATATTTCATACTTTGGTCCGAACACTAATATCAAAATTGGGTAAAACTATGAATTAATAGTTTTGAAGTGAAATTTCATAAATGCTTTCAAAATTTAATAGTTATTAGTTTTGATTTTTTATTTAAAAAAAATGTTTGCATGACTATTCATGATTTTCACATGTAACTACGAAATGTAACGACTTTGAACTTAAATAATAGATGTTTTTCTTAGCATTTAAGCTATTTTTCTCTACATTTTAGTACTGCTTTTTTTTTTTTTTTTTTACGTAACAAACTATGTACTGACTTTTTAATAAGTTTTGGAAGTAAAATATTGCATTTTAACTATTTATTACCTTTTTAGTAAGTTTAGGGAACAAAATATTGTATTTTAACAAATCTAAAGAGTATATAAAGTGTTGAGTTTCGAATTTGAGAAGACAAAATGCAAAACACGCAAAAGATTTAGGGGGTAAAATATATTTAGCCCTTGTAATAATAATAACAACAAATTTGGTTAGTGAAAATAATTTTAAATTTGTAAATTTATTTTAAAACAAAAGGAGAGAGATGATTTTATCCCTTGAATCAATTGATAAAGTAATTTGTAAATTGGTTTTGGCCTTGGAGGGAAATTATAAAGAATAATTTCGTTTGCCAAATTAGTACCTTTTGATCAGAAAACTCACTTTAATAGAAATGGTCACAATTTTTATAGTTAATTTATTAGGTTCATTTAATAAATAAATAAATAAATAATAATCCTTTTTAATGCAAATTAATGTTGATGTGGACATTTAATAATTAATTTTGATCATTTTGATGAGAGAAAGATTCAAAAGGGAAATTATTGTGCTTGTTGGATTACCATCAAGCAACATAAGAATTTTACCAGAGTAAAATAATTTCAAAGTGGACTGAAATTTGTTTGGATTAATCAATTGCTGGGTGTATAATTTTCGACCAATTCAATTTGATAAAACTTTCTCCCCATGATTAACCAATTTCTTTGTGTTTATTTACTTGCTTCTTCATTCATTTATTTCCCACTATTTTAATAAATGTCATATAAAGTGGGATTAATTACCACAACCATTAGGCCTAAATTGCCCATCCCTTCACTCATTTTTTCATTGTATTTTGTTTACTTGTTCATGGCTGTTCATTTTTGTGCTTATTTATTTTACCCACCATGCTGAGTGGAATGAAAGAAAAGTCCCCCAATTGGAAATTCTATACCAACACAGTGTGATCAATGATTGATACTCAATGCAAGCATTAGACTCTGATACTGTAACTCCTAACTTCTCTAGTGCTGCACCAGTTGGGACATGTTCTACAACATTAAACATCCCAAAAGAAAGAATAGAAGGCCCTAAAATCCAAAATTAAAATACGTCTGATATTAACAAAAAAAAAAAAAAGAACAAAATAAAGTAAAAAGGTATTGACTAAACATTTTAAAAAACGAAAAATAAAACAAGAAGTTTTGGGCTATCATTTTGGTTGAGAGTCATGATTGTGTTGGAAACAGGCCAAACCAAAGGTTTCCAAGTGTTGGGCCATAAGTGTGGTGGTCAAGGTTGTTGTCTTCTAGGATCAATTTAATAAATTTAATAAAACTATAATAACTTTTTGTAAGGTAAATAAAACTTTTCCTCATGTTAAAATAAAAAATAATTTTATAATTAAAAATAGATTGATTCTAAAAAACTTTTTTTGGATAAATTGTTTTTAAAAATAATTTTTTTTATTTTGATTTTGTAATTTATATAATATAAAATAAATTTAATTCAAGTCTTATTAAAAGTAAAAATAAGTTTATAATTAATTTAAAAAATAAATGTTTTTTAGTAAACTATGAATATTAATATTATGATAAAATCATAAATTATATTTTTTATAAATATGATAAAAAATATGGATATTAACATCTTATAAAAGTACTATAATTGCTTTATTTTTGTTAAAAATAAATAATAATAATAATAATTTAAAATTAATAATCACTAATACTTTGTTTTTAAAAATTGTTTCCCAATAAGAACAATCAAATAGTGGTATTAAGTACTAACAATAATTTTGTTTTTAAATCAAAGACTCAAATAGATTTTTATTATTTAACAAAAAAAACTCTCAAAGATGTTTTTTTTTTTAAATGAAAATAAAAAATTATTTTAAACTAGGTATAGTGTGAGGTATTTTTTTTTTCATAAAAAAATGAAAATAAAAGATTATTTTAAATTATATATATGGATATTATATTCAATTTATTTATTTTTTCCATTCTCGTTTTTCTTGTTATTTAACATTGAAATGAAAATAAATAATCAATCCAACCCTAAATTCTTATATGCATCCAATCATAAGAATTGAAATCACCGAATTCATCCCTAGAACAAATATGAATGAAAAATAAATTTTCATTCCTATTCCTTACTCCCATGTGCCAAACATGACCTCAATGATTATAGAATCAATCATATGTTAAATATGCCTAGGGTACTATATCTTTAATTTCCTCTGATTTGCGCTCAAATTAATAGTTTAGGGAACAAGAGCAGAGTGCCTAGATTTTGAGGTGGTCTGATATCTAAAGCAAAAGAGTAGCACGTGAACGAGCTTCAATTAATATCCAATAGCCAGACATGAATGATTTTCATGCTAGCTAGGTTCGTGCAAGTCAAGAAAATAAATTACCCTGCAGGAAAATAAAAGCGTGCTGCTCATATGTTGGAGTTTTCATCTCTGACCTAACTTCAAAGCATATTCAAATAAAATGAAATTTCAATTCCCTTTAATTGGACTGATAAATATTCATGGCAACACAGGTTCAGTATTTTTCTCTTTAGGTGTACTAAGAACTAGAATAGTAACCTTTTCACTCTACAGCTAGCTTATATAATGGTTCAGGCAGTGCTACCTTCAAATCATACTTTTACTATTTGTAAGTTTACAAAGCCCAGGATGGCTAATATATACCCAAGAAATCATTTAAAATTCTGATATTATAGGTACTGATCTGATCCCAGAAAAGCCAAGATCAACCTAACAAAGCAATTAATCCAGTAGGATTGTCTGTGATGTGTGTGTGTATGCATTCTTGTGGTGCTTCAATAATATTATATATTAGGCATGCATGTTCCTCCCACTTATGCAGTCGAATATTCTCAAACTTACGCTGAAACATCTGAAGTACTTCAATTTGTCATGAACCTTCGGTGGATTGTTCCAAGACAGATATAAGTCTATATAGTTGCTCAGAACTCTTTCTTGTCAAGGCCAAGTGACGGGGCCTCCGGCCATAAGCTAGGTGCAATGATAGTTTGGTGCTGCCTGGCATGCATCACTAGCCAATTGAGCAACTTGTAGAATCTGTTTATGCAGAACCAAGAAAAATTTTCAAGACGCTGTTGACAGTAGTTTCTTGGTAATGTTTTGCATTAGGAGCTCTAGTTGTCGACCTGAAGCAACCGAAAACAGGACTATGAGCCATGTCAAGAAAGAAGCCAGAAAAGTGCTGCAATCCTCCTGTAGAAGCGACAGTATCTCATGCTGCATAAAAGCTGCTATTAGTTAGCAAACCAAAAGTGCTTAGTGTTAATTACTTCCAACCATGATAGAATTGAGCTTTCAACCAACAGTTTGTTTATGAATTGACCATTGCATTATTCATTCTACTTACAGGCATGACATGGTCATTTAGTTAAAGGCTTGTATAATTTCCTTTTTGAAGGTTTTCTTTTCCTGTCTATATAAATGATTTTATGGATTACAAAAGAGGAAAATAAAAATAAAAATTAGGCCCTTGCATGGAATACAATTGACGCCATGAAACAAACTAGGGTTACTGGTATTCTAAATGTGGTAAGACATCTTATTTGTTTTACTAGGATTCGTTTAAAATTAGATTATTAGTTCTTATAAAACCAATGACTGCAATTACTAGGATGCATTTTTTCTGCTTGCATTGAGCTCAAATCTATTTGAAATGGACAGCCTCCAACCTCCTGAGTAAATATGCATATATGAGAAACAAATGGCACACTCCCTCTGTTGAATCATAGATGCTTAAAATGGGGTGTTGGTTTGATTTCCATTACCATAGTTAGCCCTAAAACATTACTCTTTCTACTGTTCCTGATTGTAAGTTGCTGATCCAAATTATTCTAGGAGGGGAACCCATTCTTCTTTAGTTTACCATAGAAAACTTCTGAAACATGAAGTTCGTAAATATGGTGCCAGCAAAGAAGCTGCCTGCAGCAACAAATATACTGCTGTAGTAGAACTAAGCAGACAAGCATCCAACAAGAAGCAAATGGAGAAGAAATAACCTCTGCTAAGGTCTCCTTGCTCGATGCAGGCAACTCTCAGTCTGACAGTAACCCAACAGGAGCCATCTTCTGGTTTAGCTGCAACGTGGCAATCAATGAAGATAGATTTTCAAAGTTAATTAATCTCAGGGGAAATATGAAGGCAAAAAATTCATTAATTCCTTTACGTACTTAAGCTTCAGGATAATAAACTTGTCTCTTATATTTCATTTTATCAATTTTTTGCAGTAGATTCCCATGCTAACTGAAGCTTGGTTGGATGTTCTGCTTTACTGAAACTACATACAAGTATTAGCCACGGAAGAAAAACACTACAAAGGGAACTATGTTTAACTAAGTGGCCAGGGGAAAATGACAAATTGTAAAGGAGTTTTATCAACTTTCAAATTGATATTTTCAATAGAAAATTAAATAAATCACCCTATGAATGTGGTCCAATAAATTGCCACCATGTGGGAGTGCCTAAAAAGACCATATACACATTAGAACCCATGCCTTCAGCAGGGCGCTTTAGTAGTTGGAACCAATACCCATCTTTTGCTCACGTTGCCTTCTTTCCTGCTACTATAAACTTATCCATATATAGTCACGAGACTTCATTTGACCGCTTCTATAAGTCTATAAGCTTTATTTGGGCTATAGTCATGTCATATTTGTTAGGATAAAACCCTTACACTACAAGAAGGTTGGTTTATGGCAGCGGCCAGCACCCCTGGCTAAAAGTAAGACACAATGCAGCTATAGAATTAACCTGCAGATAAAATAAACCATGGCAAGGTGCGGCTGTAGGGGGCGCAGATAAATGCTATACTTTCGGCCGCGCGCATGTCAAAGCATGGTTATAACTTATAAGTTTGAAACTATGGCTGCGGCCACATTTTTGTGGGACTTAATATGGTGTATAGCTGCCAGGCGTGGCCACAACCATAGGGTACAACATGCTGCTATAGGCGGCATGGAGCCTGTGTTATATATGTTTATATACCAAAGATGAAAATTTAAAATTTAAAATTAAAATATATACGATGGTTACAAAGTTATGGCTTTGTATAAATATTTCAGACAAAACATCACCATCAGACTATGCACACATAGTAGGGAGTAAGGCATGTTATATACTTATTTTTGTATTGGCATAGTGGGGTCATAAAAGCCTGCAACTATTTGTTTGCAATACTGAATTTATCAATTGGCATCATTACTTAGGTTTCCTAGCAGAGAAGGCCACTCACACTCCCAAAAGTCAATACCTCTAGCACATTATTTATCCATATCACTAAGAAAAATAATTTAGCTTGACAAACAATCTTATAATTTGTACTTAATGATAACTATAAGCGACTTACAGATAGAATTGTTATACATAGAAAATAAGAAACTGCTTGAGACTTCAACATTAAGATCGACTTTAGAATTGAGGCATGGGAAGAATCACATTAACTCAAAGCACTAAAAGAATTCTTAATTCCATGGGTTAATAATTAAATACGATAAACTACTAGTAGGTACTAAATATAACCTACCTGTTGATTAAGGAATAATGAAAAAAAAAATAGTACTTGCACCACTAAATAAGCATTCAACAGACACCCTATCTAGGGGAAAAATAGAATATTACAATGTATGCCAAAACATGTGCAAGTAGTATTAGGAAGGTCCATTCTACCATGAGCTAGCATGTTCTTTGTCTCCACCAAAACTCCTTCCATGATTGGGTCCTTGGGGTCTATCAAATGTTGTTCCACCAATAAAGGAAAAGCCAATGTAGTGCATTAGCCTTATTTTCCTTGTTTCCTCAAGACTATCACCAGTCAGATATAAATAAAAATACTGACATTATACTATTACTTTCACCCGGTTAGATAAAATATCAGTAGGATGTAATGCAATCATTTATTTTAATTTCATTTAATCATGGATACTAGACCTATTTTCCCTAACCTAAAAGCTTAATTAAAAAATTCAGTTGTAGAAATACTGATCAGACTTGCTTGTTCAGTGCCATTTTTGAGAATCAGCAGATCCTGTGGAATAATGTAAACGTTAGAATTTTTATTTGCAAAATAACTAGAAGAAAGAAAATCCGGTTTTCAAATTTGAAACCATTAAAAACAATGCATATTAAGAGTAATCACCAAAGCGCCTGAAACAATTAGATAGAAATCTATGGATGCTTCAGTTTGCAAGATCAGATCTTCCTTGGGAGGAAAATACTCATCTTTCATCTCGAACACCTTCAAAATTTGCACAAGGAAGATCCATTGTAAGGAAAAATATCTCCAATTTGTTTAATGTTCCATTAAACAACTGAGCTCTTTTTTTCACAAGCAGAATTGCATCTAGATTATTTTCGAAATTTAGGAAAGTTTTATGAATTTGACCCGAAATTAGAGACCCAATAAAAGCTTCACTCTAAATAGAAAAAATTCTCCTTTATAAAAACAAACAAAGAGAGAACATTATTAATTCTATAAAATTGAGAGTTTACACAACCATACTACCGAAACCCCTTGAAAAAAACAATGGTACAATCATAGATATCGGATATTGAGTTCCTAACAGGTTTTAGCATTTGGGCATAATTAAAATAAGAAGGTAGGTACCCTGTTTGATTGATGAGAAAATATAGGAAAGGAATGGGAATTACAATTTATTGACAATATTAGATTTAAACTCAGATAAAACAAAAATCTTCCCTCAAACACACCTAATCCAATCATATGTTTGAGTTAGAAGCAAGTTTTTGCCCTGTCTTTACAAATAAATGCATAAATAATTTACCTAACAAACATTAAGAAAAAGACTCTTAAAAGTAATATTTCACTATTATACGTACTTTTGAACTAAACAAGACAAGGAAAAGAGACCAGCATATTAAATCATAATTTAAAATTTTCTTATTTTTTTCTTACAGTTTCTCAACAAATTAGAATATAAAAGAGTTTTTTTATTTAAAATACATAAATAAATAAAAGTGAGAAACCCTATCATTTTTGGAAGGAAAACTGGAGATGATGACAAATGGCAATTAATGTAACATTAAATAAGCTATACTTTACTATGGAAATTAATAAACCTTGTCCAAGAGAGAGTAGAAAAGAAAATGTGACTTTTGGAAGGGAATCAAGAGTCTTTTGCCGCTGAAGTCCCTCTGAATCTGTCCTGAACTTCAAACATAAGGGTACAGGCATTTGATCTTCTAGCCAAATAGACAGTTAGTTCCTCTGTGCAAAACTCGAGGCAGCTTGAATGGTATCCCTCTGTGATTGAATATGAAAACAAGAATAGAAAATGATTAATGAATTAAATGGGTCAGGAACAGAACTAAGGGCATGGAACTATCACGTATGAAACTAAGCGCAATATAAGGAACAAAGGAAAAAAAACAATATAGGGAATAGAACTCAAGAGAATGCCAATATGTAATTGCATTCCAAAGCCACCTCTAGTCAAATCATCAATGAAAATCAAGCGATCAATTAAAATGCAATTTAGTGGTCCAGTATAGCACCAACCTCTTTATCTTAATTATTGATTTAGATGTAGAGGATATAGGAAAATCAGAAACAAAAGTCATATGTATAGTTGAGCAAAAATATATCAACTTGTAAGACCAACCTGTAAAACCTTCAACAAAAGCATAATTAAGGTAAACATAGTCAGAATAGCAACCTATAAGACCAGTAACCAAAATTAATGAGGAAAATGAATGGAAACCCTAAAACAAAAGGAAAAGATCTCATTTCAGAGATCCCTTTCATTGCATAGAAAGCAAGTAATACCAAAAATTTGTTGAGGAAAATAGTTGTATGTCCAAAATTAGCATATATTTTGTTTTCAGATACTTCTACAAAATCCAAAATAGACTTTTTTTTTTCTACAAAATTAACACGTATATGTCCAAAGTGGACATCAATCAACTAGAAGATGGGCCTTGTAGGCCTTTTTCTTGTTGAAACTGAAACATTTGCTGCATCATAGTTTGCATTTGTTGCAAGTGTTGTTGCATCATCTCCATTTGTTGTTGTTGTTGTAATTGTCCCTGTTGTTGCTACAATTGTCCTTGTTGTTGTTGTAACTACTCTTGTTAATGTTGAATTTGTTGTTGCATCTGCTTTTCACGTTGTTTAAAATGAACTATTTCTTTTTATATTTCCTTAAGCTTTGATGTAAGGGTTGCATTTGTCTCTTTTTTGGTTGTGGCTCTAAATACTAATGTAGAAGTTGCACCAAACCCAAAACCATGTACGCGACCTTGTCTTTTTGAGCCCATTACTTTTGTGTAGATGTCATCCACTGATAATAGAGGGGATGTTGAAGACTCTCCCATTTGTGGTTGTGTTTGAGCTACCATAATCTCCTTAAATTGGGCCTAAAGGGATGGTTAAGGAAAATTCACTCTTGGATTAACATATAAGCATATCATTGTGTTTCTCCAATAATTATTAAGAAAAATAATTAACTACTCACCACAATTTCATGGGATGCATTGTCAACGGGGGTTCCATCCTTGTGTGTGTGTGTGTGAGCTTGAACATTTGTATCCTATTTAGTTGTGTGCCATCCTCCTTTAATTGTGTTTGTCATATTGAAAATAAAAAACAACTTATATTTAAATTATTATACTATAACAAACTTATCATAAATAACATATTTTTAAGAATGATGTACTAACTTGTTCATAACAGAGTTGTGCAAAGATTTTAACTTTGATGTGTGATTAATCTTCTATTTAGCTTTATTTTCCTTGTTTCTTTTAGAGATGACCTGTATTTGATACAAATACAAATGTGAAGTAAATAAAAGTAAAATATGGTCACAAAAAAAAAAAACTTGTCATTAGAATCTTACTTGTGCTTATTCTAAACTCCAAAGCTGGACAAGTCATCTCCAATAAGCATCAGAAACTAATATCGGTGGCTTATGCCTTAACCTTTCCTCATCCTCAGCCCATGAATTACAGTACGTTGCTTTCATTTTGTTTCTATAGCTTCTATATTTTTCTAAGGCTAAGGACATCATATAATCTTTTCGATCCTCCTTAACGTCAAACTTTTCTTCAAAATGATTCAAATAATAGTCACAAAGTAAGATATGAATAATATTTTCACTTCATATTAATGTGAAAGAAAACATATCAAAACAAGGGCCCATATCTTTTCCTTGTCATCAACTGGAACACATTTCCAACCATTAACATGTAGAGGTACATTGTGTTGATTATATACAAGGATCCCCAAGTAGCCTTTTAGACAACCTTCTTTTATTTCATTTACCAATTGACCATACTCATTGAATGAAACCGAAGCTCTCTTTTCAGGCCTCAATGCCAATAAACCAATATTACGTGTAGGACCACATTTCCTCTTTTGGCCCAAAGACAACCCTATCGGAACATAATAATTATAAAACATCAATTAATAAATTATAGGAGCATACCAATATAGTTATGGTTTTAAATGTCATCATACTAGAAACACTTGACTCAGAGCTATCAAGTTGGGTAGATGAGTTAGAAATATGCATCGAATCATGAGTACGTGTCATCTGCCCATGGTGAAAATATCAGGTATGGTCACTTGTTTAAGCTTGCCATGATGGTAAGACATGGTCTAGTACTATAAGATTGTCAAAGTAATAAATAGAAAGGTTAGACATCATAAAGCCATTTATGTATATCAAAGTTCAACTTACCTCTTTAAAGTAAAAATAAATATAATACTGATTTGGAAATTGAAATGAGAAAAATAAAAGAGACTAACTTTATTAGCAAAGAAAATTACAATTATTTCTTCCATTTAAAGAAAAATGAAACATCAATCTTCATCTTCTTCGTCTTCTTTTTTCTTTCAAGGAATTACATTATTTTTTAAGATGATTTCTCCTAAAACTTCATTTCTATTCCACACAATTGCATCTTCATCAACTAACTCTTAGATAGGTAGGTGATCATCATGTGATTCACTTTGTTGAAATGGTTCGAAATCACTACTAGATATGTCCCCACTCATTTGATATAGGTCTTGGTGTTGTGTCTCTATGATAGTATACCAATTTGATTCATTTGAGTTATTCACATTGAACACTTGATTGGCTTGAGATGCAAGAACAAATGGTTCATCTATAGATAACATTTGTATGAAATTAAAAGAAATGTAGTAATACTCATCCTTTTTTATTCATTTTCCAACATTTATAACATCCCACCAATCACACTTGAATAAAACAACCCTATTTCCACCAAGGTAATGTAATTCAACAATTTCAATAAGGATACCATAGTAGGGGACATCACCTGTAATTAGATTCATATCTTGAGCACTTGCAAAGCTTGATGTTTCTGCAATTACAACAACTCTACTATTTTGAGTCTTTCTTTTGTTATTGTGCTCCTTGGTGTGGAATCTAAATCCATTAATAATGTATCCTTTGAATCATGTAACAAATGCATTTAGGCCATGTGATAATGCTAGAAGGTGTTCAGATATACGACCATCATGCAATTGTGCAGCCTACAATGTAATAATGAGATTGAATTCAATATAATCATAATATAAAACAAATTACACAATAAGGAATATACTTACGTCTTTCAATCCACTTCATAAATTTCTTATTATGAATCAAATCTACATCTCGAGTAGATATACGAGGAATAGACCTAATGGTTTGCTTATGCTCCTTATGAATCAAAGAAACATTAATTAAGTATTTAAACTATAGTTTTAGTTAAAATTTAAATAAATTTCTTACTTAATTAATGGAATGACATCTTCACAATTTTTTAGTACATATAAATGTGCTTGTGCCCATTCTTTTGAACTAAGTTCACGACATGCAAACCTTCCCAACACACGTCTAATGTATTTGAAGATAATAAACCCTTTGATCAAACCAACAAAGTTTCTATCAGTGCAATTATAGTTTGTTTTCACATCATTTAAGTACCTAGAATAGGATGTTGTATGATTCTTTGCAAGGTACCCTTTTGTAATAAAACCTTCTAGATAAATCTTATTACGCACATACGATTTTAAAGTGCGTAGGTACCTATTATCAACCATATGTAGACTAATAAACATGTTAACAAATTGAACATAATATGAAATAATGTTAAATAAGTAGTATGAAATCATAATAATAATGTTCAATAGGGTACATCCAATGATATTACATAGGTCCAACAATAATAATAATGTCAAAGAGTGATGGAGAAAATACTTGCTCTAGTTTTCACAATTTGACAATGATATTATTCTCCAACTGTTGTAATTGATCTATTGATAAGACCTTTGAGAACAACTATTTGAAAAAGTTGCATAATTCAGTGATAACTCTAGATACATTCTTATGCAAGACTCCACAAATTGCAAGAGGGAGAAGTTGTTACATCAAAACATACAATTATATGACTTTAGGCTATATATTTTCCTTTCATTGAGTTGCACACATCAAGATATATTTGAAGAATAACCATCAAGGACCTTGATTGATTTCAAAAGCTTGAAAAGTTCCATTCTCTCATCTAGAGTCAGTGAGTAGCATGTTGCAGGCAAAACAACTTTGTTCCCCCTTTCTATTGGGTGAAGTTGGCTTCTAATGTCTAGAGTTTGTAAATCTAAATGACTTTTTAGGTTGTCTTTAGTTTTACCTTCAATGTTCAACAATGTCCCAATTATAATATTAAACACATTATTCTCAATATGCATTACGTCTAAATTATGATGTAACATGAGTGTTTTCCAATCTGGTAATTGAAAAAAATATACTTTTTTTCTTCTAATTATGTTGATGTGTAGCAATTTTTCCATTTTTTTTTTACTTCCCTAAAATAATTGGTTCTAGTTGTTCTAATTGTTGCAACACATCAACCTCAAATAATTGTGCAGGTGGTAGTCTCAATTCCTCTTCACCATTAAAGGACCTTTTATCACATCTAAATTTGTGATTAGTTAGAAGAAATCAATGATGACCTATGCGAAAATTTTCTCCCATGTTGTAATAAATAGGAACGAGTTTCTTTATTGTAAAAAGGACAACCAAATTGTCCATTTGTATTCAACCTTGAAAGGTTTGCATATGTAGGAAAGTCACTAATTGTCCGTAGTATAGCTGCATGCATGCAAATGCTCCCATAGTTATTGTCACTCACCTATTAAGGGTTGTAAGTACACATCAATGCCATTTCCAGGAGCATTTGGGCTAAGAATAAGCAATGATGACATGAAAAATGGTAGCTTCATACTCATCTTGGTAGTAAGTTGTACGAGATGAGAACAACTGGCCATGTGCTATGGACAATAGACATATTGCTAAATGGATTAAAACCATTACTAGCCAACCATAGCCTAACATTGCGATGCTCCAATGCAATTGTAGGTTGTAAAAAATCAAACCTTTTCCAAGATAAAGAGTCTACTGAATGTCTCATCAAGCCATTAGTAGTGCGACCTTGTGCATGCCACTTCATGTAGGAAGTCATTTTTGATGAAATAAACAACCTTTGAAACCTTAGTATTAGAGGAAAGTGTCCCAAAACCTTAGCAATAATTTTCTTATCCTTTGAACATGTTCCTAAATCATCCTTAGAGTTACACTTAATATTCTTCCATCTAAAGGTACCATAAATGGTACATTTGTCAACATTTGCATTCTCCTTTGTAAACAATATGCAATTTTATGGGCATGCATTTATCTTTTTGTAATTAAGCCTAAGATCATGAATTTTTTTTTTTTTTGCTTTATAGTAATTGCTTGGAAAATTATCACGCTCAGGAAGTGCCTCTTTCAATAGTTTTAATGACATCGTGAATAACTTATTGTTCCATCCATTAAGGCACTTCATGTGAATCAACCTTATGACAAAATCTGACTTTGTGAATTTAGTATAACCAAGATATAATTCCTTCTTTGCATTCTCTAAAAAGTTGTAAAATTGTTTTGCTTCATCATTCAATTCTTCAAGGTCAATATCAACATGTGGAATTTTATTTTCTTCTAAGATATTACTAGTGTTTGTCATCCCAAATGCATCATGTGGCAATCCATGCATATCGTCATAAGGTTCCTCTTCAAAGTCATCATTATATGTTGACTCATCAAACTCATATTCACCATGCATCACCCAACGGACATGGCTTCTAGCTATCCCATAGTTTTGTAAATAACTATGCATAACTTGTCTATTTTGCATTAGATAGTTATTGCAACGAACACAAGGACATGGTTGCTTGCCACTTCTAGGAGCATTGTTAAAGGAACTCTAAAACCCCATTATCGTATTCTAGGCTCACCCTTGACTTTTGCATCCAACTTTTATCTATTGTCAATGCCGCAATTGTTTCCTTCAACTACATGAAAATTAATTTGAGCATGTCAACTTACAATGCATGTTGTGTACATTCTAACATCTCCAACATCCTAATTTAGGTGGTGGTTCCTATCCCATATATATAAGAATACATAATCCCTATGAGTCAAACTCTAGTATGCTTTAATTCATTTAAGAAAAATTTTAGTAGCATTTCCCCATAGTTCTCCAAGTACATAAAATGAGCAAGACATATTATTTGATCTTGTCCAAATAAGCACCTAGAGAACAAAGGGATGACTTTTGAAATCTCTTAAAAATGAATCAAACATAAGAGAATAACTTCATAGATATTATGTTTTCTTACACTGTCCAATCGGACAATTCAAGTATCATTTTAAAACAAACAAATCTTAATCACATATTAGACAAATTGAGAAGTTGTCAACTTGATATAAGTTCATTGGTAGAACCATTTTCACTCTTTTACAACTTAAATGTCTTTAGTATGTAATAAGAGAATTTTTGTCTGACAAGGATACTTGAACGGAAAGTCTAAGGTTTCATGAATATATGAAGAACTAAAGTTAGAAATTTTCTTATTTATATAGAAGATGAGGAATCAATAAAAACATAGAAGGAAAATTACAATTGGAAAATAAAGGAAACATCTTTGAGATTCCTTTCATCTTTTGAGGTAGGTTCTTTCAAACCAAAGTGCCTAATAGTGTATTTCTACTCTTCTGGCCCTGTTTCCACCTAATTACAATATGACATCATAACGGATGCCATCATCCATGTTCCATATGAATGGAGTTCCCACAAGACATGCCATAATATATGGCCTTCTATCCATCACTAAATTGATAACCGCAAATGTCAAAGCACAAAACCCACCTTAATGGTTTTTTGCTTTTTAATTCTTAAGTTGCATCTCAAGCCATGTTTAGAACTACTTCCTATTATTTCATGACTATTTGAATACCATGGTTGTTAAACTACTTCTAAATTTTCTCATCATTAATTTATTTGATCCAAATATTGTTTCATTTTAGTTTTTAAGTGGTGCTTACTTAATAATGTTTCTTAATGAGAAATACAGTGGAACCACCAACAAAAAATCACAAACTTGAAACTTCACAAGAGGTAGAAAGAGTTAAAAATAGGGAAGAAAATAGACAATTTTTTGGGATTTAAAGAACCCAAAATAGAGAATTCAATTTAAAGAAGAAATGAATGCTGAAATTTAAAGTTTTTGCATTGTAATAAGAGAATATTGGCCCACATGAGTATGAAAAATAATGATGAAATCCAAAAAATAAGAGAGAACAAATCATAATTCTCTCAACAAATATTAAAATTATCAATCAATATATAGAAAAACCCAATAATCTAAAGTCCTAAAGTTCATATTTCCACAAACTAAGAAACACCCAGATAAGAAAAAGAGGCCAAGTCTCGTATCAACAGAGACAAAAAGAAACCTTTATGAAATTTTTAGGAGAGACACAATAGTTTTGGATTTTAACTTTTATATTTTTAATGCTAAAATGGAAAGTAATTATGAAATTCATGTAATCATACAAAAAAATGTTTTAACAAAAAAAAAATGTATAATTTTAAATTCTTGTAATTGTATGATAAAGTCACAACTTTTGTAAGGTTGTAATTTGTAAGGTGAATCAACCCAAGTAGAATATAATCCTATGTTAAATTAAATTAAACAAATGCTAATTTGAATTAAATTTGCATTGCGTTTTTTTTAATAAGAACGCAAATTTTTATTTATTTTATTTTTAACAGAGTGATAAATTTTTTATAGCATTTTGAGCAATGTTTTTACATAGGGTTTATAAGTTGCCTTTTTTACTATAAATTTTATTAAAATAATATTAAAACGGTAAAATTTCTGGGAAGGGATGAGATAATTTTAATGTTTACCAAGAAAAAAAAATTAAATCACTTGCAATGTTCCTAAATTTGCTATTTTTTTTTTCATTTTTCTTTTAAAAAAAACGTTATTAAATCATAAGAAATCTTATTTGATTTTCTTTCTTGATGCATAATTAAATTTATTTTATCACTCTATCTATTTTGGGAAAATTATTAGGAGAAGTTATCCATAGAAGATAAAATAAAATATAAAACCAAAAATATATTTAAAACATGTTTCAAATAATAAATATATACATTTCCTCAAGCAAAAAATTGATTACCATATTCTATTCCAGGTTTCCTATATCTTCAATAAACTTTCATCCATAATTACACAAAAGGCTTCGTGGAGAAAGAGAAGATGAGCTGTTTGTTTCAGACGTTGCAAGCCATAAATACTTAAATAAGACCACAAGTTAACTATTATTATTTTTTTCCATTTCTGTCTTTCTTAAGTCGGGAGAATTTCTGGTGTAACCATAAAAGTTTGGTGCTGCCAAACACAACCATGCAAGCTTGAGTCTTCAGAGCAACCAAAGCAACACTGGAGGTTAGAACCAAATCCAACTTAACCCACCAAAGACTATTATCTTGCAAGATCAACATAGGGTAATAAGCCTGTTCAGCTTGAAATTTAAGCTGGTCAACCAAGGCAAAACTTGGGCAAATATCAAGTCTGAAGTTGTGGCTAGCCATACACTGGGCCAATGTAATTTTATATACGTAGTTGGGAAACTCAAACTCAGGCCAATTCTTTAGGCTGTTCACCGAAAAATATGACGGATAAGTTTAGGTGAAGGAATAAAATGAAGGTAAAGCTTTGATGCAAGAGAAGTGAAGGCATGAGGTTCACCATAAATGGAAGGTATTACTTTGAGCTTGTTCTGATATCCAATGTGGGAGGTGCTAGAGAGCTCTCTAAGGTATGGATTAAAGGGTCCAAAGCCAATAACTAGGAAGCCATGACTAGGAACTGGGGCTCAAACTGGCAGAGCCTGAAATACCTGAACTAAACCATTAAGCTGCCATGTTTGATTTGGTTTCGATGATTTTCATGTATAATGCTTGTGACCACATTTTGAACTCTCTATGAGATTCTTTGATGGTCTAATGGTATAGTGAGGATGAGCTGCTACATTGATATTTGGATGAACATTGTTAATTGATGCACAACTTGGCTTGGGTTCTAAAGGTTACTCTATTGCTAGTGCTTCACAAAACAGGACTTTTATTATGCAAGCTGTGGACAAGAAAGGTTATGAATGGGAGGTTCAATCTTTAGAATCTTGAGACCCTAGGATGGAAACATTCATTTCTATTAACAGAAAAAAGAAATGAGGTGGTTTTAGCTCTTGAGAAGAAAAGGTTTGGTACTTAATTAACTATCAATTCTTATAATAGCTTATTCTTATATTAACAGTTGATCAATAAAAGGTTTGGTACTTAATTAACTACCAATTTTATACGATAGATTATGCTTTGTATCACCTTATTTGACTGTTGTTTTCACCATATCTAGACTGACAAATAAGAAGGTTAATAAACTATGCATTTTTTTTTTACCTCATTCCTTCTTTAGTTTGTTCTTTTTGTGAACATCCTTCTCTGTCTATTCCATCTTTGCACACTTGCCAAGAGTTTGTATCCCTATCTTTTAATTAAGGTCTGGAATTGCCTCATTTTTTTTTTTATCTTTCGTTGATGTAATTGAAGGATTATTCCAAGTGCATCATTGTTTAAATAAAGGACAACACTATTAATATGAGTTTAGTGCAGCATAACTCTAAAGTTTTCACTCCCCACCACAAAAAAGGACTTTTGTGGAAAACTTATCATATAGAATTTTATCATTCCACAAATATATATATTTTTTTTTAAAAAAGATATATTTAACAATTATATAATGTTATGTTCCTGTTATTAATCTGGGGAATGGAAGGAAAGCAGTCAGCATAATATGGGGTTGATAACATTGGGGTGTCACAAGATTAACAACCATGACATTCATTAAGAGCAAAAGACTTGGAAATCCTATAGAGAAGTTTACAAGAAAAACTAGCTTATTAGCACAAGAGAACATCAAAGGCATCAACTAAAATGGTTAAACCATAATATTCATCCACAAAAATCATACCAACCAAAGGGAATTCCTCCCAATTCAACCAAAATAGGCCAATCATTCCTATCCAGCACAAACCTTGAGAATACATAACTCACAAACACCAACCCTACCAAATCCAGATGATTCAACACCAAAATTTAGGTCTGGGAAACCTCCATTTTGGACATAAGCACTGTTGGAAATGCACATTTGTACCAAGTGAAACCAAATGCTCAACCCATGTGTTCTCAACCACTTACATGATATAGATACTATGGTAAGAGCCAAATCAGCAAAATAAATTAGAAATAATTAAGAAATGCATTTCTAATTAATTTAATTTTCCCTCAACTTTTTCATTAACAACCAAATAGTAAAAAAAAAAAAAATTATAATTTTTTCTCTAATTTTTTCTTTGTTTCTTTTTATTTTATTTTATATTTTCTACAAACCAAACATTGTCTTGACAAAAAATTTATACTTTTGATGGACCTTTTTCTTTTCTTGTATTCTTTTTCCTTCAAACTTTCCTCAAACCCAAACATAACAATTTTTTCTTTTTAATCTTCTAACTCCTTCCCATTTTTACTCCACCATAGATCATTTTACTCCTTTAATTATACATTTCCAAGTAAATTCTTGGTTGGTAGTAGTAATACCCCATTTCTCCCCTATATCACTCTACTATGTTTCCTATGATCCATGATTTTATCTTTTCCATATTGCAATTCAATCATAACTTTTTACTCTTTTCATGTCCCATGATTTTACTCCTTCCCATGATATAAACATATCCATTTATAGAAATCTTTCATGGCTTCCACCTATGACTTCAATACTTGTATTCTAATTAATTGCAACTATTTATTATGAACAGTTGGTGTGAGGACTGAGGAATCCATGGCTAATCAATAATCATTTGAAACAAGATTGCCCATTCCTCCATAAAAAATGTTTCACTCCTTCCTTTATCAAAATCTAATAATTCATAGGCAAACTAACAAAAAAAAAAAAAAATTAAAAAAGAAAAAGTTATTATATAGGAAAGAAACACCGTATATACTTCTTTTCCATGTATGTTTCAACCCATGTAATATAAAATATATTTAGAACAAAGCAAAAAGTTGTGGAGGACCAATAAGAAATGGGTCTACAAGTGGCTTTTACTAGAATTTTTTTTTTTTGTTGATAATCATGTTTGTTTGGATTAGAGATGCTCAAGGTCAAATGACGGTCTTCAATGTGATGAACAATGGTGCAATTGCAAATGGAGAATTCAATAAGAAGAAGGTGATGACCATAAAAAAATGTTGTTTCAAATTTTCATGTTTAGATCTATATTATTGCTGAATCATAATCATTTTTGTGTTTTTAGAAGGGCATTGGGGAGAGCATGGAATGAGGTATGCTGTTGGAAAAGAACCGGTGTAGTACTGATTCCAAAGGGAACCTACATGGTGCACTCCGTGAAATTCCAGGGTCCATGCAATGGTCGAACCATGTTGTTTGAGGCTCTCGAAGCATGAAAAGCACACAAAAATAAAGATCAAAGTATTTTACAATAATATGAGGGTAAAGTAAGGTAAATTCATGCAAATACTCCAAACAACCACCCTAGTGAAGAAGTTTGGTAATGCTGAAACAACAAGACAAATTTGAGTGTGAAGTAATATAAGTATGTGCCAAAACATCAATTCCAGGGAACTGTTGGAAATGTTAATAATGAGAGGGTAAAGGAACCAATCTTCATCACAAGAGTCCAAATAACAACCAGAGTAGTGCAGGGCAATACTGAAATAGAAAAATAAATTTGAGCATGTGGTAAAATATGGAGAACTCATCCTTGAACAAAGTTCAAATATTCCTCTAATAACTCAAAACCCTAGCAATTCAAAGCACCAGAAAGCCAAATGGTAGAAAAATAAAATAAAATGAAATGAAAGAGTAATGAGTGAATCAAAGAAAATACCAAATCGTGTCCGAATGAATGAAGAAAAATAGAGTTCAAAAGCTTAGTCTTGTACCATGAGCCACAACCATGGCATTGGTACCTTCAATGAAGAAAGAAGAAATGGGTTTGGTAACCGAGTGGGAGAGAATGAGCGGGAGAGAAGGAAAGAAACTGTAGAAATCCGAACCTTGTTACTGATTGTCAAAAATATCAAGTTCATTTGAAGAATTTGGAACTCTGTGGTCTTGTTCTGATGAAATGGAAGTGAGAAAAAGGGTCATTACACTAGTGAATGGTGTCAGTGTTAGAGAAGACAAAGGTCTATGAGTGCCAAAGAAGACGAAGGTCCTTAATGATTTTTTCTTAGCTAGATTTTATATAGAAGAGGAACCTATATATGGTAGCGGTCAAGTCCTAATTCTTTTATCTGTGGACTAGAAAAGACCCCTACTATAAGAACACATAGCTCACGATAATAGACAGTTCATTGTTATAGACCGAATGGAAACCATCTATGGATGTGATTCCCTGGTGGCCTCTACTACATAATTTACGGGGAACACCTTTCCTATATTTTCCCTCCTTTAGGTCATTATTGGTCACAATTTTTTTTGATCCCTGCTATAACTATGTGACTATACCCTATATTTCTTGTAGTATGGGGTTTCCATTTTTCAAGTGTCTTCCATAAAGCACAAAAGTGCTTTATGTAGATCATAGGATGGAGTAATTGATATCCAAATGTGTACTTATAAATATGTTAATAACTACATTTTACACAGAAGATGAGACACAAATTGTTGTCTTCAACTTAAATTTATGTTAATCCCCATCATGAGGGTTAATGCTTTATTTTTTTAGTGCATAAAGTAGGAAAAAGTCATTAGAGAATTTGAGGAAACTTTAACAAATGAGATGGGATGAGGATGTGAACATGCAAATGGAAGGGCCTTGGTTCTTGTAAAATAGAAATGAAGCAAAGAAAGGAGAAAGAACAACTCAAGTTCAAGAAAATAAGTTAAATAAAAGTCAGGTAGAGCTAATTGGAGAAACCAATACATGAATTTGGGATTCTGAATTCAAAACATCTCAAACCAAATTAAGGAAGATGAATGGGGAGAAATCAATGCTTTTTACTTCAAAAATTCAAAGTAAGGAAAGCCAATTCGATTTTCTAATTTTGTAATTTCTATTATTTTTGTTTCAATTTGGAAATTCGAACCTAACAACTCTATTTCAGTTTTACAACTAGTTTTCTATTTTGAAATTTTAAAATGGGCTTTATGATTTGGAAATCAATATCTTTGAGTTCATTTTCATTCCAAAATTCTCAAATAAGACGATAATGATAAATTTTCAGGATACTAAGTGTTGTCTTGTAATAGGTGGCCAATAGGGATGAAACCACTTATTCTTTTAGGGTTAGGTTATATTATTTTTTTCATTAGTTTCTTTTGGGGAGAGATATAAAGGAGATAGAGAGAAAGAATGATCTTTTTGTTCTTCATACTTTTGAAACTTGGTTATTTTACTTTTCATTCAATATACAGATCTTTGTTCTATTATGGATTGTGTGTGTGAACCCAACTATGAGAGGCTAAGACCTTTTTCTTTAGAATCTTGTCATTGAAGTTAAGGAATAGGACAAGAATGAGCAATAAGTATGGTAAGGCTAAGACATTGGTTTTGTTAATCATTTCTAGGCTTCTATGTTAGTTTTTATAGATGATATTAAAGAAAGCTTTAGATAAGGATGAAAAGATGACACCACAAAAAATATCAACTTTTGCCACAAAAGTGTTCATCATAACATAGATAAACAATAGTTTGTCATTATTAGTGTATTATGACAAAAAAATTTCGTTTCGAGGTTCATAGACATAATCTTGTCATTGAAAGTTATGATCTATGAATCTTCTTTTTCTTTACAAAAAATTAAGTGTTGGTGATGGAATTAGAATTATAACTAAATAATCATATTTTATGATATAAAAAATCGCCATAGAAAATAACAAAATTTTGTCAGCAAATACATATTTTTTATAACAAAAGTTTTCATCACAAAATAGGGAAGATATTTTAACCCTTTAATAATTAGAGTATTAGCTTGCAATTCTTGTGATTCGAACTTATGACATTTCACTTTGAAAGCAGTTCTTTTTACCATTTCATATATAAATTAATTGATGTTCAAGAAGGTATTATTTACTTTTAATTAAATTCAAAATTATAACTATCTTTACACCAATCTTGAATTAGAATTATTTTCCATAGTCATATCAATGAAATAATAAAATGTTAAGAACAAAATTAAAGATTTCAAAGAAAACTTCATAAAATTATCAATTTTTATTTGCATACAAATATTATTATCTTTAAAAAAAATGCTTTAATTTTTCTAAGTTTTATCTTGTAATATATATATATATATATATATATATATATATATATATATAGTGTGCGTGTGTGTGTATGTGATATTAAAAAAAATTTAACAATAAATAATTTTATGACATAACATATTCCTCATTATGTATATGCATATACATACACCCACAAATAATTTGTCACATTAAAATATTTGTTCTAAAATAATATGTTAGTAAAAATGTAAAAGTGTTACTATTTTTTGTCACTAACCATTGTTATCGCAAAAAATTAAATACTTTGATGACAAATTAATTTGTCACAAAAGAGTAAGTGATTTTCTAATTTACAATTTTATTTTTCTATAATGCAATAGTATTATCATAGAATAATAGTTACAAATTAAGGATAAATATATTTTTCCAAAAAATGATTAATGATTTGATGACGAAAAATAGTCATCACTGAAAATTGAAAATTAGTGACAAATAATTTCATCACAATTATGTATGTTTGATCATTGGTGACGAAAATTATTCATTCTTGAAAATTTAAAATTAGTGATAAATATTTCATCATAAATATCTGTATTCCGTCATAAAAAAATTTCCTACCATATGGTGGGAGTGGTAATTTTTTGTGCCAATTCTTTAGTGACAAAAATTAGTTTTGTCAAAAAAACTTACATTTTATATAAGTTTTGTAAAGAAAGCTTACAAATGTAAAACTTACATTTTATATTTGGAGTGACACAAATTCTTCACAATGTGTGTCACTCTAAGTAGCTTGAAAGGACTTTTTAATGTCTTTGGGACTAGGACAATCAGTAGCGCAAAGTGTCTCAAACCACCACAATTAAAACATTCTATTTTTTTTTTTTTTACCTTTGGAGACTCGCTTATCATGTTTTTTTAGAAAATTTATTAGTTCTTTTTCCCTTTCTAGATTCTTGATTTTTATTAGATTTTCTAGTCAACTCATGACCTCTTTAATCCTTTTACCCATAAAAGATAGTTCATCCCTAGTTAAGTCATTTGGCATTTCAATGCCTTATTCCTTATTCTCAAAAGCCTTGAAAGCAGATTCTTTAAGCCTTTGAGAATTTGGAAGGGTCGTCTCATATATGTTTCAATGGAACCAACAAGTTTATCAATTCTCATCAAATTAATGTCCTTGCTTTCCTCTATAACAATAACCATAGGCCTAAATATTTTTGGAAGAGATCTCAATATTTTTTTTACCACTTTAGAATCCAGAATAGATTTTCCAAGGTTAAAAAAAGAATTCACAATATTGCTCAATTTAGAATAAAAAGAAGCGAAGTTTTGATTTTCATGCATTCTAATATTTTCAAATCTATAAGTGAGCATTTGTAATTGAGATACTTACACAGTAGAAGTACCTTCATGAGTGACCTATAGAATATCCCAAACTTCCTTAACATGACTAAACTTAGTTATCCTACTAAACTCATAAGGACTTATCCCATTAAATATGCTAAAAAGAGCTTGAGCATTGGCCTCACTTCCATCATTATCCAATTTGTCCCATTTTTGTTTAGGTTTTAACTCGGCAATTGATTTCTCATTCACATCAAGTTTTAATGGGGGTACCCATCCATGTCCCATTGAATTCCAAACCTGTTCAACTTGCATCTTAAGAAAAATTTCATTTGGGCTTTCTAGTAAGGATAATTACTCCCATCATAGTAAGATGGACTATTAAGAGGAGCCCTCAATCTTGGTTGTTCCATATTGGACTTGTAGGATCAATAAAAGTTTGATTTTTATCATGCTCTGATATTAATTGAAAAACCAATGTCTACTAAGGTAACACCTAGAGGAGGGTGAATGAGTGTCTTTTAAAAATTATTGAATAGGGAGTTGGGATTTTAACCTAATTAAACCTACGAGATATCAAGGATAATCATGATAATCAAACAAATTAAAATAAATAAATAAGTATGTAAGGGACACAAGAGATTTTTACATGGAAAACCCCACACTAATTGTGGAGACAAAAAACCATAGGGTCTAAGACCTCAAATCAAAATCCACTATATGAGATTAAGTCACACAGATTTACTCGAATGCTTTACCCTAAAGACTTACTCTCTAGTATCTAGATCTTGATCCACGTCCACAATGCAACAATCTCCAATTACTCCAATGAATATGTTTCATCCTCGCTAAGGAGATGCAAGTCTTCAAACAACCTAAAATTCAACACTTTGAATCTTTCTTGAGAGATTGGGAATGGTGTGGCACATTAGGTTTAATCCCATGAAAAGTGTCCAACCTTAAAAGGGTTATAATAAGGTTTATATAAACGTCTAAACCCTAGGGGATTAGTATCCTGAAGTTTTCAAACTCGATTTACGTGAAATATTTGAAAATATTCTACCATATTCTAGTAAATTTTGCACAAGTGCTCGAGTGTTGGATATGTACATGAGCGGTCCCAACACTTGAGTGTTGTTTCCACCACTCGAGCGGCTGTACCTTTTCTCAAAATATTAAAAAAATATGCCGATCCACTTAACCCTTTAAGCACCTAAATTGCCACAAGCCAAACATTTTTAGACTTACCTATGATCTTTCGGTTGAGCGAACAACAACCTTGAATCTTCAATGGAGAGTAAGTCACTATCCAAAAAGTTTCCTAAGCCAAAAAATAAGTTAGAATAAAATTGCCAATATATAATATAGACTCATTACTCTAACAAATCCTTCTCTCTTTCATTCTTCTTTTGCTTTTACTTCTCTTGAATATGAAGATTATGCTTGGGTGTGGATGAATAGGACACACATGAGTGTTGTTAAATTCATTGTTTAGGTGGTTATGTGATTGAATTTAATAGATTGATGATTTAGAATTGAATTTAGGTTTAATTCATCTTTGTTTTTTTTTGGTACCTAAGTATGCCATTGGATTCACATTTGAAAATTGGCTTTGAATGAACATTTTGAATTTAATTCGTGTCTTTGATTTTATGTTTTAATTAGTTAATTTTTTTTGCTCACCTTTCGCAACTAACACATACACTTTGAGAAACTACCGAAAGTCCAATACGAAACACTCGGAAGGGGATGAATGGGTGTTTTAAAAAAATAAATAAATATTTATATATTGTACCCAATTCTTTTAACCCAATAGATATTAAGGGTATCCCAAATAAGTAAATGGGTTATACCTAAAATCTTTAGATATAAAAAAAACTAAGTTTTATCTTTTAGAAATATCCTATGATTAGTTAGAGATAAAATAATATAATTATTAATATCCAAAAGACAACCTGAGAGATGTTAGGGAAAACAATAATTGGTTATAGGTATAACTACCATGATTCTCAAGATAACCAACCCAACAAACTAACCAATCAATCAAAAGGTTATCAATATCATCAAACAAAATATAAGTAGGAATAAAAGATATGCAATGAGACACAAGATTTTTATGTGGAAAACCCCCGCAGATTGTAGAGATTAAAAAACCACGAGGTCTAAGACCTATCAATCTAAATCCACAATTTGAAATCAAGTTACATAGATTTTCCCGACTGTTTTACCCTAAAGACTTACCCTCCAGCACCTACAACTTGATTCATGTCCACAACACAACAACTTCCTATTGTTCCTTAGTAGATCCTTCAGCCACTCCGAAGGAACGATGGTCTTCAACTCAATAAGCAAAGATCTTTGAATGAGAGATCAAGAATGATGTAACACATTAATCTTTTTTAAAGAGATTCTTTCTTTATGAATAAAAGGTTTCTCAACGATATATCTCCAATGTCCAAGATCTCTAACCCTCTAATGGTTACAATGAGGTATTTATAGGCAAAAACCACAAAGAGTTTCAGTATCTTAAGTTTCCAAAATAGAGTTTGAGTGAAATTAATCCAAAATCCATTTCTAGACTCGACAAGATTATCATGATCGCTTGAGCGGACTTACGCCGATTGAACAGTTTGCTTGAGCGGGCCTTACCGCTTAAGTGGGTTGACTGCTTGAGTGGGATTAACCGCTTGAGCAACCTTTGCTTTTTTGAAAAAACATTTTAAAACATTTGAAGTCTAAAAAAAATATTGAACTTATTTATACCTCAAGGGAGCCTAATATGCCATACGTCAAACCTTTTTAAATGAACCTGTGACTTTCCGGTTGGACAAACAACAACCTTTGATCTTCAATGGAGAGCAAGTCACTATCTAAAAAGACTTTTATGGTCAAACATAAAAAGGAATAAAATTTCCAACACATAAACAAGACTTAATGTCCTAACACACTTGATGTAAATAGGTGATCACATGCTTAGATTTAATTAGGCACTTGTTTAGGATTCTTTTGGCATTTGATTTGGCACTTAATTGGGTCTTCAATTAGTCACTTATATGGCTGCATCTTTGCTTCACCCTTTAGGTCACATCTAGCTTATTTTTAGGACATTTTTGATTCCTAATTTGATGCACAATTGATTCTAATTTTGTATGCATTGGTGTTTTATAAATAGCTTATTTTGTCTTGCTTCTAGATCAACAATTGATCCTATGTACAGCTGCACCCTAACTTATTTATGACACTTGAAGATCATGTTAACATGATAGAATTCACATATACACACATGCACTTTTTATTTGATTGTTTGTTTAGTGAGATTCCATATGTTTTAATGGAATTAAAATTGCTTTCAATTCTTTTCCTAAATAAATTGATTCTCAAATTTCATTTTAAAATTCATCTTAGGTCATTAGGTATGAAAATCTATTTTCCAAAAGTCATGCTACCTATTTCATTCAGTATGCACTTTTCCATTGATCATGTTAAAAAATAAACAAAAATAATGGGTAACTCCAATTTTTACAAAAATCAGTTTTTCATTAAAAAGCAAGTCTTGCCATTGAGTGGGAACACATATGAAAAAGGCAAGTCCACAAGTAGTTAACTCTTCTTCATGAAATGAACATCCTTTCCTCTGCCATTCCAATAATCTGGTGTGACAATCTCAATACTGTTCATCTTATAGCCAATCTAGTCCTCCATGCACGTACTAAGCACATAGAAATAAACCTTTACTTTGTTCGTGAAAAGGTTCTTCAAAAGAAAATTCGTATCCACCATATTCTCTCCTCATTTAACTTGTTAATTTATTCACCAAAGTTGTTTCCATTTCTTAGTTTCTCACCATACGAGACAATCTCAGTGTTACAACCTATCCCCATTGAGTTTGAGGGGTGGCTGTTAGAGATGCACCACCAGCTTCATAGCAATAGACAAAAGTGCAACAGACATAGGTGCACTACATCCAAGTTCTTTACACATTTGTTATATCTGTTAGCATAGTTAGCTATTTCTTTTAAGTAGTTTTCTCCTGTACCATCTGCTATTTAAGGAAGCTCTCCCTTGTATTGTACATACATTGAACAAGATATGAGAAGTTGATGATTTTCACATTCCTTCGTTTTTCATCCTTTAACAATATATATATACAATTAAGCAATTAAATGCATTGAGTCAATCATATTAATATATTGATATGATGTGTTAATATGGATATCAATAAGTTATAAACAATTATTTCTAAAATTATTAATTTTGTCATAAAAGATAAGTACGACATAAATGCATCACACTTGTAATATAAATACATTAATATTAGAATATATCATGACATAATCTAATTTAGAAATTTTTTAATTTTTTTTCATGTGTTATACTACCAAACGATTCTTTATGTGTTATTCAATTAATGAGTGCTCGTAAAAAATAATTGTTCATTTTATTAGGGTAACAAAGTTTTTGATTGATCATGAGCAATTGCTAAAGTTTATTGTTACATGTATAAAATAATATAATAACATTAGGGTTTGGTTTTTATTCAAGAGAAATTGAAAATTAAATTTATTTTTTTAATGGGTTCTTTAAAAAAAATCCCAAATTTTATTTTTAATTTTTATTTTTTAGAAAAGTATGTTTCAAATAATTTAATTTCTTAGAAAAAAATAAAAATATATATACATATAACTTTTATTATTTTTCTTGATTTATATATATATATATATATATATATATATATATATATATATATATATATATATACACTTTTTTTTTTAATTTTCTTATAAGGAGTTACAGAAAAATAAAGATGAATTAAATGGTAAAGTTCTAATTTTATTTCTCATTTTTATTTATTTATTTTGTTTTCAACTTTATGGAAGGATTAATGGGAGATAGTTGAACACAGGGTAAATTTGGTATCTCAAAAACTGGGTCCTCCTTACGGATTTTAATAAATGACTTTGTAGCTTGATCACGTCTAATCCGCCCTATATGGTAATTTTGAAGTAAAACCAATGCAACTTGATCTGAAAAGTATAGTTTTTTTTTTTTTTTTTTTTTTAGTTTAACGACTACCAACTTGTTTTTGAAGTTAAATATGATTGATCCGGCGTGTTCTGCAGTATTTCCCACTATTGGCAACAAAAAAATCATGCTGATCAAGCTATTTTGTTAAGGAAAATTCAAAGTCCCATGGTGGACCCATGTTTTTTTATGTGTTCCCACTCGATGGCGTGACTCATTTCTTTTATTTATTTAGTGAAAATTTGATTATTTGAAAAAGGCTTGGATTCACCACTTATTTTTATTTTAATTTTTTTTTAAGGGAAAACAAAATAAGAAAGAAAACCCTAAGTGTGACTCTTTAATTGAAAAAGACAATCTGTGGAAAACTAAAGTCGGGTCCGGGGATCAAGTTACCTATTGGAAAGATACGATAGTGTAGACCCCCATATGGGACTTTTTTTTTTCATTTGCTGTAGGTCACACTTCTTGCCAAGTGGAGGGCTCTTTAAGAGCCAGATGTTGCTTCCTAGTTGGGTGGTTAGTGAATCAGGTAGTGGGTTGGAAATGCAATGGGGTGGAGACACCTGTTGGAGGATATTCAGAAGAGCTTTTGGGCTGTTAGAGTGGAGTTTGGTTATTCTTTTGAAGTGTGAGGGGGACCCCCCCTCTCTTACCATGAATCCCGGCCAGATGGGACGGACAGCCATGAAGCTGAGGGCTTGATGCCGGCTGCAGCAGGCATACAACAGAGTGAGAGTGGTTGGGCAAGCCATGCTTGCTGACCGGTGAATAGGAGGGTAGAAGAGTGGCTTGCAAAAAAAGACACCAAAAAGAGAAAGGGAGAAACGGTTGGAGGGGAAGACAGAAGGAGTAAGGGAGAAAGCATTTTTTTTAGAGAGGTATGAGAAGAATCAGTCAGGTTTGATTATCTTTTACTTTATCTTATCTTATTTTTGAGGATCACCTTACGTTTCTTGTTGATATTCAGATGATTGCTTTGATTACCTAAGGAGGCAAACCTGCAAACCTATTTCTGACTTTTGTTTATTTGATCTTTGTTTTCTCCCGTATGAGCTGCATGTTGGATATATTTTGTGTTTGTGTGTTAAGTTCATTGAGATCCTCCCACCAGGCTCTTTTGAAAGCTCTTTTGGTCTTCGTGATGCAGAGCTTGGTTTTAGTGGTATTATCTCCCCTTGTACATTGCTATGTTCTTCTTCTTTTTTTGTTATTTTTCTTTTTCTTCACTTTTCCCCTCTATTCTTGGCATTTTTTGGAGAGGAGATTCGTTAGCTTAAGGGTGAAGCAAAGTAGCAAACTGCCTGGGTATATTTTGCAGAGTGAGAGGAGGAGAGCATTCCAGTTTTCTTGGTGTTTGGCTGGAGATATTTGAAAAGAGGAGATCCTTTCTTGGACGGCAATGCTACAGAGAAAATGGTGGAGACATTAGAGGTTTGAAGAAGCAAGCTGAAGCTGTGAGGAGAGGCCTAGGCAGAGTCGCGGAGAGTAGGGAAAGAGCTTGTTAGTTTGATCCAGTTTAGCTTGTCCAAGCAAAGGCTTCATGTTCTCATGATGAATAACACGGTTACCACATGCCTACGCCTTCTTCACTGTTCGCGTCAGCCATACCCATTTCCTCACTCAAGCTTGTAGGAATCAAACATCCTCCACCACACCCATTTTCCTCTCATTCATTCTCCATCCCACTCCCTCACTTACATGGAGTCTCACGGGTGCATGCTATCTTTCACTCCTTCACATACCCATTAAAACCACTCACCCAAGCCTCCATATCCATACAACCCACCAAACCCGCTTCTCTCTCTAAATTTTCACCTACCTGTGGGATCCTCCCTAAAAAATGCCATGTGACTCTCTCTCCCTTGTACATGCAGACGGTCCCTCTTGCGACGCGCGGCATAGCTCATTCCACCCGGGGAGGAATTCTGTCCGGCTGACGTTCCACCTTCTCTGAATATCTCACATCCGGAATTTTGTCCGGCAGACGTCCCACCTTCTCCGGATATCTCACATCCGGAATTCTGTCCGGCCGACGTTCCACCTTCTCTGGATATCTTACATCCGGAATTCTGTCCGGCCGACGTCCCACCTTCTCCGGATATCTCACATCCGAAATTCTGTCCGGCCGACGTTCAACCTTCTCCGGATATCTCACATCCGGAATTCTGTCCGGCCGACGTCCCACCTTCTCCGGATATCTCACATCCAGAATTCTGTCCGGCTGACGTCCCACCTTCTCCGGATATCTCACATCCGGAATTCTGTCCGGCCGACGTTCAACCTTCTCCGGATATCTCACATCCAGAATTTTATCCGGCCGACGTCCCACCTTCTCTGGATATCTCACATCCGGAATTCTGTCCGGCCGACGTTTAACTTTCTCCGGATATCTCACATCCGGAATTCTGTCCGGCCGACGTTCTACCTTCTCTGGATATCTCACATCCGGAATTCTGTCCGGTCGACGTTCCACCTTCTCCGGATATCTCACATCCGGCGCCTGACGCCGGATGAGAGAGGAGGGCGATTCAACTTCCCCGGTCAGACATGTCTGAATCCTCTGATAGCGCTTACCCGGAGAGCATCCGCAACCGATAATTCAGATTCCCCGGACAGCTTGGCTCATCAGACACGCACGATTCGTCAGATCCATTTCCGCCCGCAATCTTCTGCTCCTCTTGATTTTAATAGGCATGAATTTTTTTTCATAATTCCGGAATAATGGAATCTGTGATATTAATTCATGCAAAATAAATGGGTTTTGGTGGGAGCCCGACATATGTGACTTTATGATTGATTGATTGATTGTTTGCTTTGATTATCATACATGATTGATTTACCCTACTCTCTAACATACATGCGATTATTCCTAAATTGTGCACTAACCCTCTCTATTGATAGCGCATGGTGGCTCGTTGCCCAGGTATGTACCCATTTTCCTCTAATCGTTGTCTATGCACGTCTTGACTTTTATGTGTGCATGATCATTCAAGATATTCATTGATTTACTCGTCAATTGCCATGTCAGCTTCATTTTATTAGTAGAGACCCGACTTTAGGGACTTAAAGGGGTGCTACGGTCTTTACCGTACCTTCCCGATAAGTAACCTGACCCCCGAACCCGATCCGGTTTTTCGCAAACCGTTTTTTCCAAAATAAGGAGTCACATTTAGGGTTTTTCTTTCTTATTTTGTTTACCTTTTTAAAAATAAAACAAAAATAAGTGGCGACTCCAAGTCATTTTTCCTAATCAATAAAATCATTTTTCAAAATAAAAATCGAGCTCGCCATCGAGTGGGAAACGCATGAGCCGAAATGCGGGGTCCATAAGTAGTGAATCGTAGTATCCTTCTAAGTCCGTATACGTATGGTCTTTACTAAACGAATTAAAGGAATTGTGACAATTAATTAATTAATTAATTATGGATACCAAGAAAAATAATCAATGTACAAGTCATAGTGAAAATTAATATACACAAAAATAATGATAAAATCTAATTACAAGAATATACAAAATAAATGACAAGAGGATTATGCAAAATTATTTATTGAACTAAATAAAAAATGATATTAAAAAAATAGTTTTCAAGAAATTTCAAAGGATTTTATAAAAAATGATTTTGAAGTCATGATTTTAATTTATTTATTTACAAAAAGAATCAATTTTTTTCTCTTTGTATTCAATTTTCAAAAAAGTTATTTACACTTATTGTATCAAAATAATTTATTACAAAATTTTAATTTGGGTACAAAAATTATTTTTACTTGCTTTTACAAAAAATGAATGAATTTATACAATTTTATGTATAAAAGTATTTCAATTTGTTTTCATTTAAGAAAAGTGATTTATACAAATTATTTAAAAATACATAACTTTATTTGCAAAAGAATTTTTAATCAAAAAGAAAAAAAAATTAAATCCTCTATTTCTAAAAAATATTTTTAATCTCATTTTAATTAAGCAAAAAGAATTCATTTATAAAAAAAAAACATTTTTTTGGACAATCTTATTAAAAATTAATTTTTTGGACAACTTTATTTGAAAAATAATTTTTGGAAAATTTTTATTAAATAAAGAAATTTTTGGACAATTATTATTAAAAACAATTTTTTCAAATTCTATTTAAAACAATTTTTTTTTTTGGATTTTTTCTAAAAGCATTTTTCTGAATTTTTATTATTAATAAAAAACTTTCTTTTATTAAGAAAAATATTTTAAAATTATTATTTTATTAAAACGTATTTACTAAATTATTCATCTTATTTAAACAGAATTTCTAATTTGTTCGATATCCAATTTTATATTTAATCAATAAATATATACAAACAAAAATTTATAAGAACTAATAAAATAAAATCAAATAAAAGTGAGAAACAAAACGTGTACCCAAATAAGCTTGCAATAAGCTCAATGTCTTTTTATAGTTTTTTTATTATCACTTTTTTCCATGAAATTCCATGTTCCGCATGTCATAAATTCATACTCAACCAATAGAATTGTAGAATAAGTCTATGCAAAAACAAAAATAGTCAAAATTGTAAATATCTATAAATGTATAAAATTCGCAATAGGTATTCAAGCCTAAATTCAAATTTCAAATTAGTCCAACAAATCTTACCAATTAAAAATGAACCCAAATTAGCAAATATAACCTAACAAAAAATATTGTACCTGTCATAGACCGTAATATAAAATTTTCAAATTAATAGCCAAAATATAAACTCAATTAATCAAACCCAAAACATGATAAATTAAAATAAATCACATTAACCCTAAATTTAATATCCCATAATCCAAGTATAATTTAATATGCAAACCTAAATTCACAACCAAAATCAACCTAATTTAATATACAAACCCACATCCAAAATATATTACAATATTATATCATATATAAATTAATTCAAATGAGTACAACCATATAAATTATCAACTAATCTAACCTAAATTAACAAATTCCAAATTAATTTACCAACAATAAATTAACCCAAATTTCATATTAATTTACTAACAAACAAATTAACCCAAATTTCATACTAATTAACAAAGCTCAAATTTCATATTAATTGAATAATCCAAATTTCACAAACAACCATTACTATTAAAATCAAATCAAGAAAAAAATAAGTAATAATAATAATAATAATAATAATAATAATAATAATAATAATAATAATAATAATAATAATACTAATAATAATAATAATAATAATAATAATAATAATAATAATAATAATAATAATAATAATAATAATAATAATGGAAATGAGTGTGATGGGAAAGTGAGGGAATGAGAGAAAAGGGGAGGGGGTCATCGGCCGACAAGGGGCTCACCAATAGCAACTGGTCGATGATCTATCGACAATGAGGGTTGACATGTTTTTGGAAAGCAAAAATAAAATAAAAAATAAAAAATAAAAAATAGAAGATAAATAAATAAATAAAAATGGGAGGAAGAAAAAGGGAGAAAATGGGGATGGAGGGGCATGGGAAATGGCGCCGACATCACGCCATCGACAATGACGATGGAGTCGGGTGGGGATATGGGCGTTGGCTAAAAAAATAGAAAAAAGAAGAGAGTGGGGGAAAGTGACGTGGGGTATAGGGGGGTAGGTGAGGGTAGGAAGAAGAATGGGGAAACAAATAGAAGAGAGAGAAGAGAGGAGAGAGAGAGAAGAGAGAAAAAAAGAAATAATAATAAAAAATAAAAAATATATAATAATAATAATAATTAAAAAAAATGATATATAAAATAATAAAAATTAACGATTAAAAATGAATGGGTAAAAAAATATTTAAATATAATTAAGTTTGAAATTTATTGATAAAATTGAAATTAAAATTAATATAAAAATAAAAATATGACAAATTTTTGGGTCTTACCCATGTACCTCGATTGTGTCCACAACATACTCTGACAACAGTGCTATGCATGATAATTGTCATGTCAACCAGTTAAATCCACTCCAAAATCCAATCTGCAGGGCCCTTTTCATCCCCACCATCTTCATCTTGCTGATCATTTCATCACCCCACATCTATACACACAACACACTCCTAGGGTTTACTGTTCAACAACCTGAAGTGCTATGAGCATCTCTTGCAACGTATGTTTTGTAAACATCAAAATGCTGCTGGCTCAGGATCTGATGAGATATCAAATTAATTATTTTACTGTTTGTTGAGCTTCTGCTAACCTACAGGTTGAGCCATTTTCATTTGATGTAACTTTTACATTACTAAACAATTAATTAACCATTCATTAATCCAGCACATGGATCATTAATACAAACCATAGATATTAATTCTCCAGGGAAGCATGCAAGACGACAAACATTATTAGCCAACTTCCCTTAATTAATTGCCATACAGATAACATGACAACACAAACAAAAACGAACTGAACCAAATGTAAAGCGTAGTAAAACATGAAAATGGCAACGAGAGCTAAAAGTAAACATCTAAGGCTAAATTTTCTCATTTCCACGCAACAAAGCTAGACAAAGAAGAACTTAGACGTATCCAGACAATACCAAGTCCTGAAGCTCCATGCTGAGATGATTATGCCCCCGTCTCAGAGCTAGGCTTACACTCGTCCTCCTTTTGGAACTTGGGACAAATTTTCAGGGTTAAACCTGAACCACTCAGCTTTTCTTCAATTAACTTCTCCAAGTATTCAGCCTTTGAAGGACTCAGATGATCTCCCCAATCTCCCACCTTACCATTCCTGAAAAAGGCGGAATTTGGAACCCCGGAGGGACGTTTACCACTCTTGTTCACCTCCAAATCCTTCAAATTCTCAAAACTACACAACCCGCATATTTCTTGTATAACCCCTTGTTTCTCTTCCATGGCAGAAAATGGACATCCCAAGAACTCGGCCAACCTTTTGGTGTGAGAAAAGACATCCTCTTTCATGTCTTCATATTTCAAAAATAACACATTCTTTGGTCTGTCTAAGTTTGCCTTCCAATACCCCAATACATGCTCCGCAAAGGGTCCAAAGCTGTGGACTCCGTGACAGAATTTTTCAAAGCCTTCATCCAGTGAGAGTGGCTTCACGTTTCCACGTCGAAGCTTGAGGGCAAAATGCCAATAGGAGATGAGTTGGTCCACAGCATTCCGACACACATATACAATTCGACAGTTGGACTCCTTAATGGAAGATGGGAGCGATCCATATGGTACGTGGGTAGCAAAGATTCTTGGGGAGGGAAGAAGCATGAGATTTGGAGACTTGTTTTTCAAGTAAACGTCAAACTCAACGAAAGGTACAAGGTCGTGAGGACTGGTAGTGTGCAAGGGGCTGTCCTTGAGAGCGTAACGTGTGCGATTGAGGATTGAGAAGGTGAGAGCTTTTAACCAAGTGGTACCTGATTTAGGAGTGCTGGCCAGAATTAAATCGGAGCCCAGTGCTTGGAAGTGTTGTTGAAAGGAGAAGACGGGCTTAATTGCGATAGAAGGGTACCAAAAGCCTTGGTATAGATAGAGAGAAGTGCCATCCCAGTTTCTCTCTTCAGGAAGGGTTAGTAGCAACTTTTGAAACTCATCATCCTTGCAGGGCTCTTCCTGGGGAACTTCTGATTTCTCCATAAAAACTTGGAATAGCTAGATCGACAATGGAAATATATATATGAATGGTTCGTTCATATGCCTATATAGATAGTCTTGGACATTGATTCCTAGTCAACACTTCTCTTCCATTATTTGTTGCTAACTTTGAATTTTCCTATCTACCAGTCATTATTATTAACTAATGTTAAGGATTCTTGAGTTTCTCATTTTCTTTACCTACCATTCTATGCCATCACTTTATTTTGCCAGTGCAGTTAAAATGGAGATATAGATAATCCGCATTTACATGGCTAATTTTGAATAATCTTTTTATTAGTGATTCCTAACACTCTTTTTTTCTTCTACTAGGGCTGGAAATTTCTAATTTTCCTACCTCCCAATCAACACCTCTATTATTCCTACCTGTTATTTTACTGGACACTCAACAACATTTGAATATTTTACCATTTAATGGGAAAAGTATATAATAGGTATATTTTATATATTATATATATTTGAGAATAAATATATGTTTGATATATATGATTTTAATGAAATAAAAATATTAGAAATTGCTATTTTTTTCATTTTGATTTTAAAGTTATAAAATTACAAAATTTAAAAAAAAATAAATAATAAACTTCTTGTTGTTGTTATTACTATCATTACATAACATATAGATAACAAACGAAAATGTTGTTTATTTAGGTTGAATTTCGTGTATATTCACAATCAAGACATTGGTTTCATGAATCCCATGTATGAAAGTAAACTCCAATAAGTAGTTGAATGGACTCCAACTGCATGTCAAAGTGACTTCTTTATTATTATTATTATTATTATTACATAACATATAGATAACACACGAAGATATTGTTTATTGTTTATTTTGGTCGAATTTTGTGTATATTCACAATCAACACATTGGTTTCATGAATCCCATCCAATAAGTAGTTGAATGGACTCCAACTGCATGTCAAAGGGACTTATGGATGATTGAGAATGGACTCAAACCCAAGAAGATAAAATAAAAAAATGGATTCTAATAATGCACTCTTCTAACAACTTTGGTACTTATTAAGTAATCAATTAATCAATTACATAGGTAGCTTAGTTGGTTCAATCACCTGCCACATGGTATCGAGAAACAAACAAAGATATTAGGGTTATGCTAGGGTACCGAAATATGCTTTTCGGTACCATACCCCCAAATTTGCACCAATTGCATCTTGCCACATGTGAGGGTTGTTGAATAAAAAAACCTAATGCCAAGAAAAAATAATCCAATGCAACACAAAAAGTTTTAACTCTTTACAACATCCAATTATATAATCTTAGGATTTATTTTATAAAAATTGAAAAATGTTGAATAATTTGTGAAAATATAAATTTTCTCAAAGAAAAGAAATTAGAATTTGTTTTAATTGTTAATATAAAGTAACAAACCAAAGAGGTGAAGAAAAAAAATTAAATTTAAAATAAACTAAATATTGTAAAAAAATAATTCAATGACATAATTTATAAATTGAGAGTCAATTAATTTATTTTATTTTAAATTGAAATTATTTATGAAAAAAATTGGGTGAATATTGAAAATGCGAAAAAGCAATATAATTGGTTTATGAAGTAAAAAAACTGAATAATTTCAATGAATTGTAAGTCTAATTAGATATTTATAAAGAATAAAAAATTGAAATAAATTAAAATAAGTGTATATTGTTCAAACACTAAGTTAGTGATGTACTTGACAATTGTATTAATAAAATAATTTTTATAATTGAAATTTAATTATATAAAATTTTGATTGAAATATTGAAAATAAAAAAAATTATAATAATTAGTAAAAATATGGAATTTCAATTCTCTTGCTGATTTTTTAATCATTTTGATTTTTCCAAAATTTTTAAATTTTAAAAGAGGAAGAAAATTGAGAATCTTCAAATTCTTCATACCCTTTCTAATTTTTAAGTATTTTTGAATTTTTATTTTTTGAATTTTTTTTTTTTGCATCATTTAAACACCCCTTAAGTGTAATGAACTCATTTAAACAATGTTCAAGCCATATAAAGTCCCAAAATTCTTTTAAATTTTCAAAGAAATGGAGAATAGGGAGGGTACGAAGAATGTGAGGATTCCTCACATTCTTCGTACCCTTTCTAATTTTTAAATATTTTCGGAGTTTGATTTTTCTGAGATTCATTTGGACACCCCTTAAGTGTAATGAACCTATTTAAACAATATCTAAGCCATGGAGGGTTCCAAAAAAAAATTTAAAGCATCAAAATAGTGGAGAATTGGAGGGTACGAAGAATGTGAGGATTTCTCACATTATTTGTACCCTTTTTTATTTTTAAGTACTTTTGGAGTTTGATTTTTCCAGGCATCATTTGGATACTCCTTCAATGTAATGAACCTATCTAAACAATATCTAAGTCATATGAGGTCCCAAAATTTTTTTAAAAGCATCAAAGAAGTGGAGAATGGGGAGGGTATGAAGAATCCTTACATTCTTTATACCCTTTCTAACTTTTTAGTAGTTTTGGAGTTTTATTTTTTCGGGCATCATTTGAACACCGCTTAAGTGTAACGAACTCATTTAAACAATATCCAAGCCATATGAACTCCAAAAAAAAAAATTTTAAATTTCAAAGAAATGGAGAATGGGGGTATAAAGAATGTATATAAGGATTCTTCACATTCTTTGTAGCCTTTCTAATTTTTAAGTATTTTTGGAATTTGATTTTTTCGAGCATCATTTGGACACCCTTTAAGTGTAATGAACCTATATAAACAATATCTAAATCATAGGAAGTCCCAAAAAAATTTTAAAGCATCAAATAAGTGGAAAATGAGGAGGATACGAAGAATGTGAGGATTCCTCACATCTTTCATACCCTTTCTAATTTTTAAGTACTTTTTAAGTTTGATTTTTTCGGGGATTATTTGAACACCCTTTAAGTGTAATAAACTCACTTAAAAAATAATCAAGTCATATGAAGTCCCAAAATTTTTTTAAAACATCAAAGATGTGGAGAATGGGGAGGGTACGAAGAATGTGAGGATTTCTCACATTCTTCGTACCCTTTCTAATTTTTAAGTATTTTTGGAGTTTGATTTTTTCAGGAATCATTTGAAAACCCCTTAAAAGTAATGAACTCATTTAAACAATATCCAAGCAATATGAAGTCCCAAAATATTTTTAAAACATCAAAGATGTGGAGAATGGGGAGGGTGTGAAGAATGTGAGGATTTCTCATATTCCTCGTACCCTTTCTAATTTTTTTAGTATTTTTCGAGTTTTATTTTTTCGAGCATCATTTGAACACCCCTTAAGTGTAATGAACTCATTTAAACAATATCCAAGCCATATGAACTCCCAATTTTTTTTAAAATTTTAAAGAAATAGATAATGGGGAGGATACGAAAAATATGAGGATTCCTTACATTCTTCGTACCCTTTCTAATTTTTAAGTATGTTTGGAATTTGATTTTTTCGAGCATCATTTTGACACTCTTTAAGTGTAGTGAACCTATCTAAATAATATCTAAGCCATAGGAAGTCTCAAAAAAATTTTAAAGCATCAAATAAATGGAAAATGAGGAGGGTACGAAGAATGTGAGGATTCCTCACATTTTTCGTACCCTTTCTAATTTTTAAATATTTTTTAAGTTTGATTTTTTTGGGCATCATTTGAACACTCATTAAGTGTAATGAACTCATTTAAACAATATCCAAGCCATATAAACTCCCAATTTTTTTTTTTAATTTCAAAGAAATGGAGAATGGGGAGGGTACAAAGAATGTGAGGAATTCGTACCCTCTCTAATTTTTAAGTATTTTTGGAATTTGATTTTTTCGGGCATCATTTGGACACCCTTTAAGTGTAACGAACCTATCTAAACAATATATAGGCCATAGGAAGTCTCAAAAAAAATTTAAAGCATCAAATAAGTGGAAATTGAGGAGGGTACGAAGAATGTGAGGATTCCTCACATTTTTCGTATCCTTTCTAATTTTTAAGTATTTTTTAAGTTTGATTTTTTCGGACATCATTTGAACACCCATTAAGTGTAATGAACCCATTTAAACTATATCCAAGCCATATGAACTCCCAATTTGTTTTAAAAAAAATTTCAAAGAAATGGAGAATGGGGGTACAAAGAATGTGAGGATTCCTCACATTCTTCGTACCCTTTCTAATTTTTAAGTATTTTTGGAATTTGATTTTTTTTCAGGCATCATTTATACACCCTTTAAGTATAATGAACCTATCTAAACAATATCTAGGCCATCGGAAGTCTCAAAATGTTTTTAAAGCATCAAAGAAGTGGAGAATGGGAAGGGTACGAAGAATGTGAGGATTCCTCACATTTTTCGTACCCTTTCTAATTTTTAAGTATTTTTTAAGTTTGATTTTTTCGGGCATCATTTGAACACCTCTTAAGTGTAATTAGCTCATTTAAACAATATCCAAGCCATATGAAGTCCCAAATTTGTTTTTTAAAACATCAAAGATGTGGAGAATGGAGAGGGTACGAAAGAATGTGAGGATTCCTCACATTCTTCGTACTCTTCCTAATTTTTTTAGTATTTTTGAAGTATGATTTATCCGACCAACATTTGAACACCCCTTGTGTGTAATGAATTCAATCAAACAATATCCAAACCATATAAAGTCCCAAAAAAAATTTTAAGCATCAAAGAGGTTGAGAAATTGGAAGGTATGAAGAATGTGAGGATTCCTCACATTTTTCATACCCTTCCTAATTTTTTAGTATTTTTTAAGTATGATTTTTTCGAGCATCATTTGAACACCCCTTGAGTGTAATGAACTCATTCAAACAATATCAAAGTCATATGAAGCCCCAAAAATGTTTTTAAGTATCAAAGAAGTGGAGAATGGGGAGAGTACGAAGAATATGAGGATTCCTCACATTCTTCGTACCCTTGCAAAGCTTTTAGTATTTTTGAAGTATGCTTTTTCTGGGCATTATTTTAACACCCCTTAAGGCATCATATCCCTTGGATGATGTTTAAATGGGTTCACTACACTAGCTATTTTTTTTTTCGTATTTTTGGATTTTGAATTTTTCGAAAAGCAATTGAACACATCCTAAGTGTAATGAGATTTATTTCAACAATATCCAAGTCGTATGAAGTCCCCAAAATTTTTAAAAAGTTCAAAGAAGTGGAGAATAGGAAGGGTACAAAGAATGTGAGGATTCTTCACATTCTTCGTACCTTGTCTATTTTTTTTTATAATATTTTTGGATTTTGGTTTTTTCAGAGATCATTTGACTACCTCCTAAGTGTAATCAACCCATTTAAACATCATCAAAGCCATATCAAGTCCCCAAAAGTTTTAAAAAGTTCAATTATTATGGAGAATGGGAAGGATACGAAGAATGTGAGGATTCCTCACATTCTTTGTACCTTGCCTAATTTTTTCATATTTTTGGATTTTGATTTTTTCGGATATCATTTGACCACCCCGTAAGTGTAATGAACCTATTTAAACATCATCCAAGCCATATGAAGTGGCCAAAATTTATAAAAGTTCAAAGACGTGGAGAATTGGAAGGGTACGAAGAATGTGAGGATTCTTCACATTCTTCATACCTTGTCTAATTTTTTTAGTATTTTTGGATTTTGATTTTTTCGGATATCATTTGACCACCTCCTAAATGTAATGAACCTATTTAAACATCATCCAAGCCATATGAAGTCCCCAATATTTTTAAAATTTTCAATTATTGTGGAATGGTTAGGGTACGAAGAATGTGAGGATTCCTCACATTCTTCGTAACTTGTCTAATTTTTTAGTATTTTTGGAATTTGATTTTTTTAGATATCATTTGACCACCTCGCCAGTGTAATGAACCTATTTAAACATCATCTAAGGCATATGAAGTCCCCAAAATTTATAAAAAGTTCAAAGAAGTGGAGAATGGGAAGGGTACGAAGAATGTGAGGATTCTTCACATTCTTCGTACCTTGTCTAATTTTTTAGTATTTGTCGAATTTGATTTTTTTCGGAGATCATTTGACCACCTCCTAAGTGTAATGAACCTATTGAAACATCATCCAAACCATATGAAGTCCCAATTTTTTTTGAAAAAAATTCAAATATTATGGAGAATGGGAAGGACACGAAGAATCTGAGGATTCCTCATATTCTTCGTACCTTGTCTAATTTTTTAGTATTTTTGGCTTTTGATTTTTTTTTTTTTTTATATCATTCAACGACCTCCTAATGTCTAATGAACTTATTTAAACATCATCCAAACCATATGAAGTCCCCAAAATTTATAAAAAGTTAAAAGAAGTTGAGAATGGGAAGGGTACGAAGAATGAGAGGATTCTTCATATTCTTCGTACCTTGTCTAATTTTTTAGTATTTTTGGATTTTGATTTTTTCGGAGATCATTTGACCACCTCCTAAGTGTAATGAACTTATTTAAACATCATTCAAGGCATATGAAGTCCCCAAAATTTTTAAAAAGTTTAATTATTGTGGAGAATGGGAAGGGTACAAAGAATGTGAGGATTCCTCACATTCTTTGTACCTTGTCTAATTTTTTTATTATTTTTGGATTTTGATTTTTTTGGATATCATTTGACCACCTCGTAAGTGTAATGAACCTATTTGAACATCATCCAAGCCATATGAAGTCCCCAAAATTTATAAAAAGTTCAAAGAAGTGGAGAATGGGAAGGGTACAAAGAATGTGAGGATTCTTCACATTCTTCGTACCTTGTCTAATTTTTTAGTATTTTTAGATTTTGATTTTTTTCAAAGATCATTTGAGCACCTTCTAAGTATAATGAACCTGCTTAAACAATATCAAAGGCATATGAAGTCCCCAAAATTTTTAAAAGGATTTTTTTAGTATTTTTGGAGTTTAATTTTCTTTTCGAGATCATTTGACCACCTCCTACGTGTAATGAACCTATTTAAACTTCATCCAAGCTATATGAAGTCCCCAAAATTTTTACAAAGTTCAAAGAAGTGGAGAATGAGAAGGGTACGAAGAATGTGAGGAATTCTCACATTCTTCGTACCCTTCCTAATTTTTTTAGTATTTTTGGATTTTGATTTTTTTCGGATATCACTTGACCACCTCAAAAGTGGAAGGAACCTATTTAAACATCATCCAAACCATACGATGTTCCCAAAATTTATCAAAAGTTCAAGAAGTGGAGAATGGGAAGGATACGAAGAATGTGAGGATTCTTCACAATCTTTGTATGTTGTCTAATTTTTTAGTATTTTTGAATTTTGATTTTTTCGGAGATCATTTGATCACCTCCTAAGTGTAATGACCCTATTTGAATAATATCCAAGGCATATGAAGTCCCCAGAATTTTTAAAAAGTTCAAAGAATTGGAAAATGGGAAAGGTACGAAGAATGTGAGGATTCCTCACATTCTTTGTACCCTTCCTAATTTTTTAGTATTTTTGGATTTGGATTTTTTTGGAGATCATTTGACCACCTCTTATGTCTAATGAACCAATTTAAACATCATCCAATCCATATGAAGTCCCTAAAATTTTTAAAAAGTTCAAAGAAGTGGAGAATGGGAAGAGTACGAAGAATGTGAGGATTCCTCACATTCTTTGTACCATTCCTAATTTTTTAGTATTTTTGGATTTTGATTTTTTCGGAGATCATTTGACCACCTCCGACGTATAACGAACCTATTGAAACAGTATCCAAGGCATATGAAGTCCCCAAAATTCATAAAATGTTCAGAGAAGTGGACAATGGAAAGCATAGAAAGAATGTAAGGATTCTTCACATTCTCCATACATTGTCTCATTTTTTAGTATTTTTGGAGATCATTTGAACACCTTCTAAGTGTAAGGAACCTATTTAAATATCATCCAAGGAATATGAAGACCCCAAAATTTTTAAAAAGTTGAAAGAACTGAAGAAATGGGAGAGAACGAAGAATGTGAGGAAGCCTCAAATTTTTCGTACCCTTCCTAATTTTTTAGTATTTTTCAATTTTGATTTTTATGGAGATCATTTGACCACCTCCTACATCTAATGAACCTATTTAAACATCATCCAAGCCATATGAAGCCCCCAAAATTTTTAAAAAGTTCAAAGAAGTGGAGAATGGGAAGGGTTTGAACAATGTGTGGATTCCGCACATTCTTCGTACCCTACCTAATTTTTTAATATTTTTGGATTTTGATTTTTTCGGAGATCATTTGACCACTCCCTACATATAATGAACCTATTTAAACAATATCCAAGGTCTATTAAGTCCTTAATTTTTTAAAAAAGTTCAAAGAAGTTAAGAAATGGGGTACAAAGAATGTGAGAATTTCTCACATTCTTCGTACCCTTCTTAATTTTTTACTATTTTTGGATTTTTATTTTTTTGGAAATCATTTGACCACCTGTTACGTATAATGAAAATATTTAAACAATATCCAAGACATATGATGTCCCCAAAATTTTAAAAAAGTTCTATTATTGTGGAGAATGGGAAGGGTACGAAGAATCTGAGGATTCTTTACATTCTTCGTACCTTATCAAATTTTTATTTTTATTTTTGGATTTTGATTTTTTCGGAAATCATTTGACCACCTTCTAAGTGTAATGAACCTATTTAAACATCATCCAAGAAATATGAAGCCCTTAAAATATTTTATAAGTTCAATGAAGTGAAGAAATGACAGGGAACGAAGAATGTGAGGATTCCTCACATTCTTTGTATCCTTCCTAATTTTTTAGTATTTTTGGATTTTGATTTTTTCGAAGATCATTTGAACACCTTCGACGTATAACGAACCTATTTAAACATCATCCAAGCCATATGAAGCCCCCAAAAGTTTTAAAAAGTTCAAAGAAGTGGAGAATGGGAAGGGTTCGAACAATGTGTGGATTCCGCACATTCTTCGTACCCTACCTAATTTTTTAGTATTTTTGGATTTGGATTTTTTCAGAGATCATTTGACCACTGCCTACGTATAATGAACCTATTTAAACAATATCCAAGGTCTATTAAGTCCTTAATTTTTTTAAAAAGTTCAAAGAAGTTAAGAAATGGGGAGGGTACAAAGAATGTGAGAATTTCTCACATTCTTCGTACCCTTCTTAATTTTTTACTATTTTTGGATTTTGATTTTTTTGGAAATCATTTGACCACCTATTACGTATAATGAACATATTTTAACAATATCCAAGATATATGATGTCCCCAAAATTTTAAGAAAGTTCTATTACTGTGGAGAATGGGAAGGGTACGAAGAATGTGAGGATGCTTCACATTCTTTGTACCTTGTCTAATTTTTTTGTATTTTTGGATTTTGATTTTTCTGGAATTCATTTGACCACCTTCTATGTGTAATGAACCTATTTAAACATGATCCAAGAAATATGAAGCCCCTAAAATATTTTAAAAGTTCAACGAAGTGAAGAAATGAGAGGGAACGAGGAATGTGAGGATTCCTCACATTCTTTGTATCCTTCCTAATTTTTTGGTATTTTTGGATTTTGATTTTTTCGGAGATCATTTGACATCCTCCGACATAAAATGAACCTAATCAAACAATATCCAAGGCATATGAAGTCTTTAAATCTTTTAGAAAGTTCAAAGAAGTGAGAAAATGAAGTGTACGAAGAATGTGACGATTCCTCACATTCTTCATACACTTCCTAATTTTTTAGTATTTTTGGATTTGGAGTTTTTGGGAGATCATTTGACCACTGCCTACGTATAATGAACCTAGTTAAACAATATCCAAGGTCTATTAAGTCCTTAATTTTTTAAGAAGTTCAAAGAAGTTGAGAAATGGGAGGGTACAAAGAATGTGAGAATTTCTCACATTCTTCGTACCCTTCCTAATTTTTTACTATTTTTGGATTTTGATTTTTTTGGAAATCATTTGACCACCTGTTACGTATAATGAACATATTTAAACAATATCCAAGATATATGATGTCCCCAAAATTTTAAGAAAGTTCTATTATTGTGGAGAATGGGAAGGGTACGAAGAATGTGAGGATTCTTCACATTCTTCGTACCTTGTCTATTTTTTTTTGTATTTTTGGATTTTCATTTTTCCGGAAATCATTTGACCACCTTCTAAGTGTAATGAACCTATTCAAACATCATCCAAGAAATATGAAGCCCCTAGATTATTTTAAAATTTCAACGAAGTGAAGAAATGAGAGGGTTCGAACAATGTGTGGATTCCGCACATTCTTCGTACCCTACCTAATTTTTTAGTATTTTTGGATTTGGATTTTTCAGAGATCATTTGACCACTGCCTACGTATAATGAACCTATTTAAACAATATCCAAGGTCTATTAAGTCCTTAATTTTTTTAAAAAGTTCAAAGAAGTTAAGAAATGGGGAGGGTACAAAGAATGTGAGAATTTCTCACATTCTTCGTACCCTTCTTAATTTTTTACTATTTTTGGATTTTGATTTTTTGGAAATCATTTGACCACCTATTATGTATAATGAACATATTTTAACAATATCCAAGATATATGATGTCCCCAAAATTTTAAGAAAGTTCTATTACTGTGGAGAATGGGAAGGGTACGAAGAATGTGAGGATGCTTCACATTCTTTGTACCTTGTCTAATTTTTTTGTATTTTTGGATTTTGATTTTTCTGGAATTCATTTGACCACCTTCTATGTGTAATGAACCTATTTAAACATGATCCAAGAAATATGAAGCCCCTAAAATATTTTAAAAGTTCAACGAAGTGAAGAAATGAGAGGGAACGAGGAATGTGAGGATTCCTCACATTCTTTGTATCCTTCCTAATTTTTTGGTATTTTTGGATTTTGATTTTTTCGGAGATCATTTGACATCCTCCGACATAAAATGAACCTAATCAAACAATATCCAAGGCATATGAAGTCTTTAAATCTTTTAGAAAGTTCAAAGAAGTGAGAAAATGAAGTGTACGAAGAATGTGACGATTCCTCACATTCTTCATACACTTCCTAATTTTTTAGTATTTTTGGATTTGGAGTTTTTGGGAGATCATTTGACCACTGCCTACGTATAATGAACCTAGTTAAACAATATCCAAGGTCTATTAAGTCCTTAATTTTTTTAAGAAGTTCAAAGAAGTTGAGAAATGGGAGGGTACAAAGAATGTGAGAATTTCTCACATTCTTCGTACCCTTCCTAATTTTTTACTATTTTTGGATTTTGATTTTTTTGGAAATCATTTGACCACCTGTTACGTATAATGAACATATTTAAACAATATCCAAGATATATGATGTCCCCAAAATTTTAAAAAAGTTCTATTACTGTGGAGAATGGGAAGGGTACGAAGAATGTGAGGATGCTTGACATTCTTCGTACCTTGTCTAATTTTTTTGTATTTTTGGATTTTGATTTTTCCGGAATTCATTTGACCACCTTCTAAGTGTAATGAACCTATTTAAACATCATCCAAAAAATATGAAGCACCTAAAATATTTTAAAAGTTCAACGAAGTGAAGAAATGAGAGGGAACGAAGAATGTGAGGATTCCTCACATTCTTTGTATCCTTCCTAATTTTTTAGTATTTTTGGATTTTGATTTTTTCGGAGATCATTTGACCTCCTCCGACATAAAATGAACCTAATCAAACAATATCCAAGGCATATGAAGTCTTTAAATCTTTTAGAATGTTCAAAGAAGTGAAGAAAATGAAGTGTACGAAGAATGTGAGATTCCTCACATTCTTCATACCCTTCCTAATTTTCTAGTATTTTTGGATTTGGATTTTTTCGGAGATCATTTGACCACTTCCTACATATAATGAACCTATTTAAACAATATCCAAGGTCTATTAAGTCCTTAATTTTTTTTTAAAAGTTCAACGAAGTTAAGAAATGGGAGGGTACAAAGAATATGAGGATTTCTCACATTCTTCGTATCGTTCCTAATTTTTTCCTATTTTTGGATTTTTATTTTTTTGGAAATCATTTGACCACCTGTTACGTATAATGAACATAATTAAACAATATTCAAGACATATGATGTCCCCAAAATGTTAAAAAAGTTCTACTATTGTGGAGAATAGGAAGGGTACGAAGAATGTGAGGATTTTTCACATACTTCGTACCTTGTCTAATTTTTTAGTATTTTTGGATTTTGATTTTTTGGAAATCATTTGACCAACTTCTAAGTATAATAAACCTATTTAAGCATCATTGTAGAAATATGAAGCCCCCAAACTAGTTTAAAAGGTCAACGAAGTGAAGAAAGGTGAGGGAACGAAGAATGTGAGGATTCCTCACATTCTTTGTACCCTTCCTAATTTTTTAGTATTTTTTTATTTTTATTTTTTTGAAGATCATTTGACCACCTCTGGTGTATAATGAACCTACTCAAACAATATCCAAGGCATATGAAGTCTTGAAATCTTTTAGAATGTTTAATGAAGTGAAGAAATGAGAGTGTACGAAGATTGTGACGATTCCTCACATTCTTCGTACCCTTCCTAATTTTTTAATTTTTTTGGATTTGGATTTTTCTGGAGATCATTTGACCTCCTCCTACATATAATTAACCTATTTAAACAATATCCAAGGCATATGGAGTCCCCAAAAGTTTTCAAAAGTTCATTATTGTGGAGAATGGGAAGGGTCCGAAGAATGTGAGAATTCTTCACATTCTTTGTACCTTGTCTAAGTTTTTAGTATTTTTGGTTATTGATTTTTCCGGAGATCGTTTGACCACTTCCTAAATGTAATGAACTTATTTAAACATTATCCAAGCTATAAGAAGTCCCCAAATGTTTAAATAGTTTAAAGAAGTGGAGAAATGGGAGGGTATGAAGAATGTGAGGATTCTTCACATTCTTCGTACCCTTCCTAATTTTTTAGTATAGTTGGATTTTGATTTTTTTTGGATATCATTTTACCACCTTCTAAGTGTAATGAACCTATTTAAACATCATCCAAGGCATATGAAGTCCCCAAAATTTTTAAAAAGTTCAATTATTGTGGAGAATGGGAAGAGTCGTACCTTGTCTAAGTTTTTAGTATTTTTTTTATTTTGATTTTTTTGGATATCATTTGACCACCTCGTAAGTGTAATGAACCTATTTGAACATCATCCAAGTCATATGAAGTCTCAAAAATTTATAAAAAGTTCAAAGAAGTGGAGAATGGGAAGGGTACAAAGAATGTGAGGATTCTTCACATTCTTCGTACCTTGTCTAATTTTTTAGTATTTTTGGATTTTGATTTTTTCAGAGATCATTTGACCACCTCTTAAATGTAATGAACCTATTTGAACAATATTCAAGGCATATGAAGTCCCCAAAATTTTTAAAAAGTTGAAAGAAGTGGAGAATGGGAAGGGTACGAAGAATGTGAGAATACATCACATTCTTCGTACCCTTCCTAATGTTTTTGTATTTTTGGAGATCATTTGACCACCTCCTACGTGTAATGAACCTATTTAAACATCATCCAAGCCATATGAAGTCCCCAAAATTTTCAAAAAGTTCAAAGAAGTGGAGAATGGGAAGGGTACAAAGAATGTGTGGATTCCTCACATTCTTCGTATTCTTCCTAATTTTTTAGTATTTTTGGATTTGGAATTTTTTGGAGTTCATTTGACTACTTTCTATGTATAATGAACCTATTTAAACAATATCAAAGGTATTTAAAGTCCCTAAAATTTTTAAAAAGCTCAAAGAAGTGAAGAAATTGGAGGGTACAAAGAATGTGAGGATTCCTCACATTCTTTGTACCCTTCCTAATTTTTTAGTATTTTTGGATTTTGATTTTTTTCGGAGATCATTTGACCACATCCTACATATAATGAACCTATTTAAACAATATCCAAGGCATATAAAGTCCCCAAAAATTTTAAAAAGTTCAATTATTGTGGAGAATGGGAAGGGTACAAAGAATATGAGGATTCTTCACATTCTTCGTACATTGTTAATTTTTTAGTATTTTTGGATTTTAATTTTTTTGGAGATCATTTGACCACCTCCTAATTTTTTAATATTTTTGGATTTGGATTTTTTCGAAGATCATTTAACCTCCTCCTATGTATAATGAACCTATTTAAACAATATTTAAGCCATTTGAAGTCCCCAAAAGTTTTTAGTATTTTTTAGATTTTTATTTTTTTGGAGATCATTTGACCACCTTCTAAGTGTAATGAACCTATTTAAACATCATCCAAGGAATATGAAGCCCCAAAATTTTTTAAAAAGTTGAAAGAAGTGAAGAAATGGGAGAGAACGAAGAATGTGAGGATTCCTCACATTCTTCGTAACCTTCCTAATTTTTTAGTATTTTTGGATTTTCATTTTTTTTAAAGATCATTTGACCATCTCCTACGTATAATGAACCTATTTAAACAACATCCAAGCCATATGAAGTCCCCAAAATTTTTAAAAAGTACGATTATTGTGGAGAATGGGAAGGGTACGAAGAATGTTAGGATTCTTCACATTCTTCATACATTGTCTAATTTTTTAGTATTTTTGGAATTTGATTTTTTCGGAGATCATTTGACACCTCCTATGTATAATGAACCTATTTAAATAGTATCCATGGCATATGAAGTCCCCAAAATTTTTAAAAAGTTCGTTATTGTGGAGAACGGGAAGGGTCCGAAGAATGTGAGGATTCTTCACATTCTTCGTACCTTGTCTAATTTTTTAGTATTTTGGGATTTTGATTTTTTTCAGAGATCATTTGACCACCTCTTAAGTGTAATGAACCTATTTGAACACCATCCAAGCGATATGAAGTGCCCAACATTTTTAAAAAGTTTAAAGAAGTGAAGAAATGGGAGGGTATGAAGAATGTGAGGATTCCTCACATTCTTCGTACACTTCCTAATTTTTTAGTATTTTTGAATTTTGATTTTTTTTAGATATCATTTGACCATCTTGTAAGTGTAATGAACTTATTTGAACGTCATCCAAGGCATATGAAGTCTCCAAAATTTTTAAAAAGTTCAATTATTATGGAGAATGGGAAGGGTACGAAGAATGTGAGGATTCCTCATGTCTAATGAACCTATTTAAACATCATCCAAGCCATTTGAAGTCCTCGAAATTTTTAAAAAGTTCAAAGAATTGGAGAATGGGAAGGGTACGAGGAATGTTAAGACCCCTTAAGTGTAATGGACTTTAGATGAAATAATATCCAATGCATATGTAGTGTTACCTAATCACATGCTCAAAGAAAGTACTTTTTAATAAGGTGAGAAGAATCTATGCATGATTGCATCACTTTAACATCTTACTTTAGTATCTATTTAGAGGTTGACCGCATAAATGCTACCGATGTACCCTTATTCTCAGCCGGTAGATACTGCCATCTCTTATTATGAAGCACCAAAATGGTTAGTGTGTACTGGTTGCAAAAAAAATGTCAACCGCTTGAGATGGTGGTCGACTAGTTCATTTAGATGCAAGTGGAATGTTGTGGATCCTTCATATAATCTTTACTTGGGGAATTTTATGTTTCTCGTAGTGTATAATTGGATTTTCATAATAGGGTAGCTAGGAAAAAAATAAAAGAAAAATAAAACAATTAAAATCATTATAAATAATTTAGGCCCATTGATAAGAAAGGCGAGTTATGAAAAGCTTGAGAATGTTTAATATCTTGTACATCATATCCATTGGACAAATTTGCAAAGAAGTTCCAACCACTTGCTCATATAGTCGTCTTCATCATCATGGGCATCACCAACATTATCATCAATATTCTTTGTTATTATACCGATTAGAGAATCCTCGCAACCTGTACTTAATGTGTTGTCACAACCTCTCTTTACATTAACATTAGCATCTTCAAGTACTGATTTGTTGTCATAGCTTCTCTGCACATCAAGGTACTGTGTCATTGCTGCATGATTGTGTTTGACGCCTGCTATATTTGTATCTTGTGAGATGGTTCTGTTGATAATCTTGGCCATATATAAAAGATGAAACCCACACCCAAACACTTTCATTGGTTTACCACCAAAGAAATCTTCAAATGCTTCCATTCATTTGACCAGTACTCATTCTTAATAGCAACCTTAGGATAATATGCCACCCACACTTGATTTGATTCACCCCCATTATGTTGGAACAAATAACTGCGTTCAAGTAAAAAATCATCCACAAGGCATCAATCAAATGATATACCAGCCATGGACTACAAGTGAGATGGGAGATTATACAGAAATTCTAATTGCTGACCATGGAAATTCAATTCACATTCTAAACTACAAGGATCTTTCTCTGATTCAATATGAAATGGAACATAAACCTAGCATAAGGCAACTCCCAATAAGTCATTATTCAGGTGTTTGTATAGCTTTATGATCACCAAAGCAATCTAAGATGAGGGAGAGTTCTATATAGTCCATGGCAAAGCAAATGGAAGCTCATTTACATGAAGAATCCAAGCTTTGGAGCTTCATAGTCCTTTGCCAAAGCCAATCAAAAATGCAAGGAGGAAAAATAGAGAGAGGAATCTAACATGAAGAAATTCAAGAGGATAGCAACTATAGGACACATTTCAAGCACTTTATGGAGTCCATTTTATGCATACTATATGTCGTTTCGAATCTCGGGAAGTCAGGAGTCCAACGCTTTAAATGGTGTGCAAATCAGAGCTGAAATGAAGAAGTTATGGCCATTGGAAGACAAGCGCACCAAGCTGAAAGGTAATTTCTCAAGCTGCGAAATCTCAAAGTGCTAGCTGCGAAATCAACCTTTTTTTGCGAAAAGGAGACTTTCAGCTTGTGAAATTTTTGTAGCTCATGTTGTAAGCTGCGAAATCTGCCTGTGTGCTCCTAGATATTTGCGACCGACTCTTTTAGGTTTTTTTCTTCTGATATTTGTTGTTTACATCCCCATTTTCTCCTTGTAATCCACCAATCATAGGATTCCTTAGTTAAGAAGTAAGAAGAAAGGGTGAATAACCTTTCTATATAATCAATTGTAATTTTCTTTTAAGGATATCTCGGGAGCTTGTTCTCAGAAACCAACTTTGTATAGTTTTGAAGAAAGTAATACACAGATCTTTGCTCTGCCTTACCTACTCATTTTGATTGTATTTTTCTCACTAGCCAAACAAGCTCTGAGGATGTTTCCTTAGAGAATGAGTGGCTAGGCTTTTTGTCTCTTGGAGTTAAGGAAGCTGGATAAGGTGTCGAATGCAAAAATTGGAAGTTTTGTTGTTTCAGCTTTTAATGAAGAGAAATTGTGACCCGTTAATGGTTTTTATGTTTTTAGTTAACTTAAAATGCCTTAAAATCACCTGAGCCAACACTTGGTAAGGCAAGTGATCTCCATCCATTGAGATACACTAGTTTATCTCTTGCGAGCCTTTGGGAGGTGGTTCAAAGGTAGGATTTTCTAGAATAGCCAACACTTGGTAAGCTTTTGGACTCTAAGGAGACATCCATTAGTTATCTCTTGCAAGCTTTTGAAGGGTAATCCAAGGTTAAGGATCACCTTGAATGGAAAATGCTAGGTGAGAGGCACGAGCCATTGCAAGATGATTCAGTGACAGGAATTAGTGTTGGAATCCATAAAAGGGAAGCATTTGTACCACACCGGTTTGGGAAATAACTATATGTTAAATCTCTAATGCGAGGAAAAGATTCAAGTGACCGGAACTCTCTTTTTATAATAGGAGCCTGAGCCCAGTGATCTAAAAACTCCAAGAAACATTTTTCTTTGTAAGTAATTCCCGTTACTTTATTGGTTTCACTTAAAAACCAACCTTTTCAAACATCTTTATGTTTTCTTTTAGAGTTAACCTTGAAATGAAAAAGCACCAATTCAGCTTTGAATTAATATCAATTGTAATTTGAAAACCCATCCCAGTGAACAATCCTAGAGCCACTATGCTATGCTAGTTGAGGCTATCCTAGTACATGGTGAAATAGGTTATAAATTTTGTTGATTACTCCCATCTGAAGACCAAAATCAAGGTACACCAGTTGATTGATCACCGATCAATAGGCCATACACTAGCTGGGCAATTGTAATATTTAGCTTAACATAGGTTCTGGAAATATGTTCATGGCAATTGTAGTTCAAGTTTCTAAGCGTACCATATTCCAAATAACATAGCAATTGTATGATGGGTGGTATGAGGATGAGTAAGTGCTAATTGTAGGAAACATGATGTACTCTCTATCCCTGGATTACTGAGTTTCACCCTTTCTGGCTTCATTTTAATTTGTCTGTTCCATCTGGGAAGTAAATTTGTTTGCTCACCATAATGCCACGAAAATTACAAGCACAACCCTCTCAACCCTAACATTTTCCTTGCATATCGCTTTGGCAATCAACAAAGACGCCTGCTCAATCAATTAGGGGGAAAGAGAGAGAGAGAGAGAGAGAGATGTGTAGGGAATCATCAACTTCAAGGTAGTTATAAAAGAAATTTATTGCATACAGAGAATAAGAAAGAGGGAAAAATTGAAAAAGCAAGAAACAAAGAACCTAAGAAGAGAAAGAGATAAGCATGGAGAAGCTGAGTTCCAACCCAAAAAGGAACCTTTGTGTCCCTTGTCATGTTGTTGGGGGTTACTGTTTATACATATATGTCTATCTCAAATAACCACTGTGCTTTGTTTTGAACTTCCTATTTGAAAACTTTATCTATTTTTTTCCCAATCAATACCATCAGAGATATTCCTATTGGCAAGACCAAAATAAAAAATTGCTCAAAAGTTCATCATCTCTTATATGAGATTCTATTCTTGTGGTGGTGTGTGATTGGGAACCAAAAAGATTATCCAAAGTTGTTGTCTTCCAGAGAGGTACTCATGTAATGTTCAGTTCTCCACATAGACACACACAACTAAGAGAATCCCAAACAGTAATTTCTTAACAAAGTGAAAGAAATGAAAAAAAGGTCTTGGTTTTTGTTTCTGTTTTCATGGGAGAAGACTAAAAACAGTATCTGCCACATTTTGTAACTTCAGTCCCTCAACTTATATCTAGAAGCCAATTGCCTTGGGATGAGGTTTTAAAAATGAGGAATAAAGGGAACTGTGGGGGAGTTTCCATTTAAGGAATATGAAACTCCATAAAAAGAGATTAATAGATGAAATATGTTATAAAAAAAAAAACCTAGATCAAATTTTAGCCCTTTTTTGACAAACTAAAAAAGTTGGGGGATAAGGTAAAACTTTAAAGCACTCGATAGTAGAGATCTATTTTCAATGAAAACTATTTATCCCCAATTGTGCACACAAAAGGATTTGTTTCAACATCATAACTTATCATAAAAAAAACAGGAAGAAAAATCAAGCTACAAGATTGAAGCAAACAAGACCGATTTCAATTAGATCCACATTTACACAGTTACAATGAGGGAGAGATTTGAGAGCATTATTTTGTTTCTAAGAAATGTGGGGGAAGGGTGGTAAGGTAAGTGAAGAACTAAACATAGTTCACTAATATAGAAGAGTTACATAATCTAATCATACTGTACTAGCTCAACACAAATGCAAATTTTTTTCTTTCTTTTCTTTCTTTATGAGTTTTTCCCCTGGGACATATCTGCTTTCTTCCAGAAATTTAATGAACCTCTCCTGAGCAGGAACCACCCTCGCTGGGTTGGTCAAAATTTCAAAAGATGCCTCAGGCTCCGCCTTCTTCTCTGAAAGACTTGAGCTCAGCCATTTTCCTGCAATCTTCATGAGTCTGGATCAGTAAATTTAGAAACTGAAAGCAAATGCAAGTTCAATTAAATTGGTATAAGTTTTAGCTATTTTGATATCTACACATTTTAAGGTTATCAGGCCATTTTAATGTTATCAGCCTAAAAACAATACCTTAGTTATAATTAATTGGACAGGCACATTCCAAATCTGATGCATTGAGTTAAAATCACGACAACAAGCGACTTAACTTTAAATAAACATTTTCTTCCTTCTGCTGAAATTTTCATTCTCACTCATGCTGTTACAGGCTACAGTCTTCAAATTCTTTCACAGAATTCGTACTTCTAAAATATTAAATAATTAAGAGGATGAAGTTGTCTAGTTAGAAGGCAGTGATATAAAAGGTTCACAATAAGATTATATAATTCTAACACCAATCAGTTTCATAGCAATTTATAACCGACTGAGCTACATCAAGAGGCCTCCTACAGAGCAACAATACTTATGCACTAATATTGGATAACTCTTGTAGAAGCTTCAAGAAATTCCACTAAATTCAACAAAACTTTAATCCCAAATGCCTAGGGTGGAAGCCTCGAGTAATTTTACAACAATATCAAATAAATCAATGCAGTCAACAATAAGAACTTGTAATAGATGGTTAATACTTTGAATAATATTTATCTGTTGCAGCTCCCAAAACAAGCCATTTTATATTCTTCTGAGTAATGATTTCTACAATCCCTTTCTACAGTAGGTTGAATACACACCTTTCATATCATGAATTCAATTTTGCCCTACTTGGTGAGGCAACTTAACTCTACCCATAACTTGGTGATAAATCAACACAATGCTTTGCTAAGCATAATGGCCACCGCAACAAACATTGAGATGCAATATATTTTATATTTTAGAAAAATACTAAACATTGAAATAGAATACGTTTTTCATTCTATTTTTTATTTCCTCCACAAATGAAACATAAGCATAATAATAACATATCCTATTAAGTATAATATCCAAAAATATGTATATCCTATTGAGTCACCCAAACATGACCTTAAGAAATGTACCACATGTTAGTTCTATATAAATAGATTTATTTATTTATCTATTTACCTATTTATTTTTGTCTATAAATTGTGAAAAGGCTTGGAATGCTAAAATCCAAAATGAAAAGAATCATACTAATGGAAACCAAAACTCACTCGTATCAAAATTTGAATTCCTTTTTCCTACATAATATCATGATTAACCTACATTTCCTTTCCTATTCCCATATACCAAACACACCTAAAAGGAGTCAGACCTCAGTAAGTGTGTGGTTAACAATAAGTAACAAAAGTTAACATGGAGCTGCTCAATTTGTTTACTCTAGTTTTGGTTCTTTTTTCACCATAAATCTTCTAGCCTCATCTTCTGTAACTTCACTACTTAGAGAAAAAAAAAAAGTAGACACAAAAACGCATTAATGCTGAAAGAAATGAGGGTGATGTAATGAACATTCGAAAATGTAGGTGGTCTAACCTATTTGTTGCTTCTGTCTTGTTGATCAGCATGATCTCCTTGGATGCAAGAGATTCGCAGAAACTATTAAGGTTATGGTTATCACAATATTTGTAAAGATGGTGAAGGAAATCATTGAACTCTTTTGGTTCCTGCACAAGAAAAATTTACAAAACTTAACTGAGCATGCGCAGTCTAGCCATGGTTGTTAAAACACCAGTGTGAGTGCAAGGCCTCCACATTGCTAATGCACCTCGCATTCATTCATTGTACTGGTCATATATAACATACCAAACATAATAGAAACTACCAACAAAATTTATCATGCCAAGGAGTGCAAAACAGAACAAGGCAAAAAAAGCAAAAACAACAAACGCAACGAAGAAAGAAGAGAGGTGTGATGGTATACTTGCTCAAGGAAGCAACCCTTGCGAGGGACAACTAGATATTCCAGTGTTTTAAGATAATTATCCCCTTCATAGGAGTCTTCCAATAGGTTTCATTTCGTTAATTTCTTTCCCAACCCATTCTGGGTTATCTCTGCGTGACATCATGGCTTCAAAATCTTGAATAGGAGTTGAATCTCCAATCTTCTCAATCCCAACAGTAAATGTATTTGCTCTTCTCCACTTTCTTACCAACCGCCACAAAAATTTGTGTTTTCCACATCACCGACTGGCCCATTCTCGATCTCTGCACAACTTTCCATTATTCAAAGGTGATCTACAAACAGGGTTTGTCAATTCGGCTTGCTTAACGCCCCGAAACGCGTTTTTGGAGCTTAGTCACCACTGAGTCAGTAAAATATAATTATTTACCCATTAAATTATATCAATTCCAACTAGGAAAGGAAAATAAAAGGGAACACACCCAAAGTTCCCATGTAAGAGGAGGATGTAGTGCATGCATTGATACAGTCGAAACAGATGGTATGTGATATTTACCTGCATAGAGTCTCCATCTTTCTCAGCAGAGGATTTTCCCTTCTCTTCATTCTTTCTCATACTGAATCAGGGTGCTAGTGTAGATGGACAAATTTTTACATGATGGCTTTCCAATGTTGTTTACACATGACCCAATAAAACCTTCTTTCTTTTTTCCTGTTTCATTTGATAAATGAAAAGAATTCCCAGTTACAAATTGAAAAATCGATCTAACAACATGGTCTTGAACATGTATCAAGAAAGATTTCTGAACACATACTGACAATCGTCAACCTTTAGAGCGGCTGCTTGTAGTATTTCGGCTTGCACAGCATCCCACCAAGTAGACCATTGACTAGGATTTCATAACAAACAAAAGTCAAGTGAAAAAGCTAATAAATTAGAGGAATATAGCAAAGACATATCGCTGCCAAAATATTAGTATATGTTATATCTCCTATTTGCAAGCACGATTGAAAATGTTTGATCCATGAAACTGCATTGATGTTCCTTACTGAGCTTTAAGCTCATGCTCCTTTGTTGATAATTTTTCAGGTACTTTCAGTTAAGGTGAGAAGTGATGGCTAGGCTTGGGAATTTTTCTTTGTTAGGATTTTGGTTCAAACTTTATTTTTGGACATTGTTTAGATGTTAAAATTTAATTCTCGTTTAAATTATTTGAATTTGGAGTTGTTTGGACAATAACACTCTGGTTGATGTGTTAGTTTTTTTAAAGTTGATACTTGGAGATTTTAAAATTTTGTCCTACTACTCTTAACAGGAATTTGGTAATTAGTAAATTTCCAGTTACAATGCGAATGTTTGTGTCGTTTCCACTTTGAGTCTTAGGGCTTGAGGTGTGAAATGAACGTCATGCCCTTGGAGTGGATTTTGGGGCGTGACAAGTATAGAGCACATTTTTTATATTGTCATAGATATCTTCATCAACAATCCTAAGAGCAGCTAAACCAAGACCCAAACATGAACCATGCTGTAAAACATGCAACAACAAAATATTTTACCAATTTGGATTCAATATTGACTAGTAAATTGCTCTAAAAATGCTAGAACTGTATTACAAAAGTAAACACCTCAAAATTTCTATTAGGAAAGCTATCACGAAGGAATTGCTTTCTTCTCTCTCCATGGTTGGCATGAATCAAACCAAGAGCATAGAGGACTCCACCTTCTGATTATGGACTGTCGCCACCACCAGCCCCACTCTGAGGCAAGTAAGGTGCCATAAGTGATCTTCCTTGTTACAGGTGGCCTCTATGAATCACACCTAGCCCTGTTGTTGCACTGAACATAACCCAATTTGTGGCTCTGCTCAGCCAATCCTGTAAAATAGAAGACAATAAGCATGAAGAATAAAAGACAAAGGGAATGTTAGAAGTTCAACAAATCCCACCAGATTCTCCCTGAAAAATGTATCCACTGTTGTCCTAGCGTGCATAATTGCATTACCACAAATTCGTGCACTGTGGCAGACACTATTAATAAACAAATAAATCAAACCATGATTATATACAAACACGTTGTCTTTCCCTTCTCTTTCACATTGTCTTGTATAAGCAACCTTGAGTTTATTATAAATTGCAACTGACAAAAGTGGCACAACCCTTATACGCCACATTGGACATGCCTTCATGACTTTCTCTCTAGCATTGTTTGCCTCGTTGGTAAGCAAGTTCACGACTAGCCTCAAGCTATATAGATGCATCTTGTCCTATACAACACACACCAAAATCATAGCCTGATTTGGAATAACTTTGACAAAACGAAACAATAATGTATTGGTTGTGCTTACCTCCGCGATTGAATGTGCTAGTGTGGCCCTGTTCCAATATTACATGTACTTGATTGCGAACATCCCACAATCATATCTACACTACCAATAGCATTTCACCAATCATATGTATACATCAAGCAAAAAATACAAATACATCACTACAACATAGTTCATGATACGCAAAATTATAACAACGAAAGTAATCTATCCATTTCGTTGCTGCACAATCTGGGGTTGGACGTGCGCGAATTTTGACACTTCCAATTGCCTGTGCATGCCATGATCATAGAATGCTTTATCAATCGCCTCAGAAAATCTTTTCGGTACGACACTTATCCCGTTACCCATTCGTAAAGGCAACGAAGATAATATTTTGACTCTCGCTGCTGGAATATTGAACACGTGGACGTGCCAATGGTTGTTATCACAGATTGGAAAGAAAAGTTGTATGCGGATTGAGGACATTTCCATTAATAGGTCAGTAGGGAAAAATCATATTTTAAATTTATGAAAAATATAATTGGCTCTGATCCCATTGTAACAAGTTTTTAGTACCAGCTCACAAGTGGAGAAATCATGTCCCATATTTTCAACATCAAGAAACATCTGACACCGGTCTCTGATTTCATGTTTTTTTGCCTTGTTCGTCAAGCTGCCCCGCACTACCTATACATTTGTTTTTACGGCTCACCACATAGTCTCCAATTAAAAATAATAGAGAAATGCACTAAAGAATTCTGATTAAGGCCTCATTGAGAACGATGGGTCAAAGTAGTGTGCTTGCGGTGGTATTGCTTATTTTGCATTTAGCATACGACACACCACTCCTATAATTTGAATATGTACACATGTTAATTAGCAAAAAAACAAAATAATGTGATTCTTATTTAACTACCATGGACCAGGTCGAAACATTTAACACATACCACACTATTAACCCAACGACCTCCATTGAGTAAAGAAAACACATCCCATGTGATGTATGCTCCATGCATATCGCACAATATCTTACTACAATGTAAAAAATACATTAAGTCAAAAGTCGAAAGCTGCAAAAATAATGCTCCCATTAACAATATATGGTGAACTCATGTGAAGTACCTTGGCTCACCGTCTTCTGCCACTGCATAATCAGCAACCAACCTTTCTTGAGGGCTGATTTTAGGAAATAGTCTATGATTACTACTCAAAAAGTACTCTTTTATAGCTTGAAATTAACTGTTTTAAATACTTTTGAGTAATAGTTAATGCCTTTTAACTCAATTGGCACATTAAGGAACCTAGCAAGGGTTACTAATCAGTTTTTGGCAAGTTTTGGTGTTTTTGGTAGCTCAAATCCATGGCAATGCAAGTTGAAGTTCAAATACATGAAGAATGCGAGCTTTGGAGCACTTCATAGTCCTTTGCCAAGTCAATCAAAGATGCAAGGAAGAAAACCAGAGGAAGAAATCCAACAACCAGCATTTTCGCATGGCTGTGCAAAATTTCGCACACCATGCGAAATTTCACATGGTATGCGAAATCTTCTTGTGCATCGACTCCGTTAGATTTTTATCTTTAGATATTTTGTGTAATTTCCTAGTTTCTCCTTGTAACCAACCTAGATATTTTCTTTTATATCTTTTTATATATCTTTTGGGTAACATCTTATATAGGGAGAGAGACAGAGGGAGAAATATATGTTTTTCATTGAACACTTGTAAATTCCCCGTAGTAAGAAATATACAGAGCTTTTGCTCTGCCTTTCCCTCTCATTTTGTTTTCACTTTTCTTTCTAGCCAAACAACCTCTGAGGATGAATTCTCAGGGGATGAGTGGCTAGGTTTTACGTTTCTTAGAGTGAGAGAAGCTAGGTGAAGGACCCGAATGCAAAGATGGGAGTTGTCCTTGCTTTAAATGAAAGTAGTTGTTAACCATTAATGGTCTTTATTTCAAGGTTTAGCTTTAAATCCCTTAAATCACCTTGAATGGCCAATACTTGGTAAGCTTTTCGGATTCTATGGATGCTTATTGCTAGATCCATGGATGTCTATTAGTTATCATTTACGAGTCATTGGAAGGTGGTTTAAGGTCAGGGTCATTAGTGTTTGAAGCCATTAATGGGAAGCAACTATCATTTTTCATGAACCCTTTGGATCAAATCTTAATTGTTAAATATAAAACTGGTTCGGGATATAACCATCCTTTATGTTATTGTCCCCAATGCGAGGAGAAGATCCGGAATCTCCCTCTTTGTCTAAGGAACCCGATCCTAGTGACCTAAAGCTCCAAGAGACCTTTTCTTTGTAGTTAACTTCACTTATTATTTTTGCTTAACTTAAAATCAATCCTTGCAACCACAATTCCATTTTCTTTAAAAGAAAATTTTCATAAGGAAAATCATCATTTTATTTCCTTCACTAAAGTCAACTGTACGATGAAAACCCATCCATGTGGACGATCCTAAAGCCACTATACTATGTTAGCTATGCTACCCTAGTGTGAGGTGATTTAGGTTTTATAAATTTTGTTGATAACACTCGTCTGAGCCAGAATCAAATGGCACGACTGCAATGGGGACGAATCAAATGGCGTCGTTGCCGAGGATGGTGCCAAAGTACATTAACATGACTTTTGGTGAACACTTGTGATCTTCATCACAAGTTTGGTGATTTTTCTTTTACTAATTCTTTTCCTTTGTCTATATTTTAGCTTATCTTTTATTTAAGTTTTAACTAACCTTAACTTTTTCTTAGAATTGTATTTCTTCTGTTTTCTTTGTTTTTGTTTCAGTGATCTTTAGTTGTGCATGCCCTATTGGATAAGAGATATTGAGGGAAGACTTGTGAAGATTGAAACTCCTCGAGCAACTGAGTTGAAAGTGTGCTTGAACATCATGGATGTTCCACCTGAAGACCATAATAGCCAACATGGTCAAGAGGATAATTTCAATGCATACCGATCCATGAGGGACCGCATGCATCCACCTCGTATGAGTGCACCGTCATGCATAGTGCCTCCCACTGAGCAGCTAGTAATCAGACCTCACATTGTGCCACTCCTACCTACTTTCCATGGGATGGAAAGTGAGAATCCCTACTCGCATATTAAGGAATTCGAGGAGGTTTGTAATACATTCCAAGAAGGAGGAGCTTCAATTGACTTGATGAGGCTCAAGCTATTGCCTTTCACCTTGAAGGATAAGGCCAAGATTTGGCTTAATTCTCTAAGGCCAAAGAGTATCCAAACTTGGACTGATTTGCAAGCTGAGTTTCTTAAGAAGTTCTTCCCTACTCATAGGACCAATGGTTTGAAAAGGCAAATTTCGAACTTCCCAACTAAAGAGAATGAGAAATTCTATGAGTGTTGGGAGAGGTACATGGAAGCTATTAATGCTTGTCCTCACCATGGCTTTGACACATGGCTCTTAGTCAGCTATTTTTACGATGGTATGTCTTTTTCAATGAAGCAAATCCTAGAAACTATGTGTGGAGGAAACTTCATGAGTAAGAATCAGGAGGAAGCCATGGACTTTTTGAGTTATGTGGCTGAAGTTTCAAGAGGATGGGATGAACCAAATGCTAGAGAGATGGGAAGAATGAAATCTCAAACTAATGCTAAGGGTGGGATGTATGTTTTGAATGAAGACATTGACATGAAGGCAAAGGTAGCAGCTATGGCAAGGAGATTGGAAGAGCTAAAAATGAAGAAGGTACAAGAAGTGCAAACCATTTCTAAGACATTAGTGCAAACTATGCCTTGTTTCATTTGTCAATCTTATGAGCACTTAGTGGAGGAGTGTCCTACAATTCTAGCTGTGAGAGAGATGTTTGGAGATCAAGCAAATGTTATTGGTTAATTCAAGCCCAATAACAATGCTTCATATGGCAACACCTACAATTCAAATTGGCGGAACCATCCAAATTTCTCTTGAAAACCAAAGCCACATCAGTATACACAACCTGCTCAAGCACCTCAGCAAGCCTCGAATCTTGAACAAGCTATTGTGAACCTTAGCAAGGTTGTGGGAGACTTTGTGAGAGATCAGAAGTCCATCAATGCTCAACTGAATCAGAGAATTGATAGTGTGGAGAGTACATTGAACAAAATGATAGATGGGATGAAAAATGATTTGTCTTAGAAGATAGACAATGTCCAATACGCAATACTTAAGGCTTACCAACCTCAACACAGTGCAAGAGAAAGGAAAGTTTCCTTCTCAACCTCATCAAAATCCCAAGGGTATCCATGAAGTGGAGGCTCAAGAGGGAGAATCTTCAAAGGTGAGGGAAGTCAAAGCAGTTATCACCTTGAGGAGTGGTAAAGAGGTTGATTAGCCCACATCCAAGCAAAAGCATGATGAAGTGAGTGCAGTAGAAAAATAAAAGAGTGAGAAAATGAAAGGAAAAAAGAAAAGGAAAAAGTACAAAGAAAGATGACCATGATTCTGGTATGGATGAAGAACCCAAGAGGATAGTCATCAAGGAAGATATGACAAAGAAACACATGCCTCCACCTTTCCCTCAAGCTTTGCATGGCAAAAAGGGAACCAATAATGCATCAGAAATTTTTGAAGTGTTGAGGCAAGTGAAGGTCAATATCCCTTTGCTAGACATGATCAAACAAGTGCCGACATATACAAAATTCTTGAAGGACTTGTGCACTGTAAAGAGAGGGTTGAATGTGAATAAGAAAGCCTTCTTGACTGAGCAAGTGAGTGTCATCATACAGTGCAAGTCTCCAGTGAAGTACAAAGATCCGAGTTGCCCTACCATCTTAGTGAGTATTGGATGGACTTGTGTGGAGAAAGCTTTGTTAGACTTGGAAGCAAGTGTGAATTTTCTACCCTACTCTATCTACAAGCAGTTGGGACTTGGAGATTTGAAGCCAACATCCATCACTCTATCTCTGGCAAATAGATCAGTGAAGATTCCAAGAGGGATAATCGAAGATGTCTTGGTTTAAGTTGACAAATTCTACTATCCAGTGGATTTTATTGTTCTTGATACAGATCCGGTTGTCAAATGAACTAATTATGTTCTTATCATACTTGGAAAACCATTCCTAGCTACATCAAATCCAATCATCAATTGTAGGAATGGAGTCATGCAACTCACGTTTGGCAACATGATATTAGAGCTCAACATCTTCCATTTGTACAAGAAGCATATCCATCCGGAAGAAGAAGAAGGTCCAGAGAAAGTGTGCATGATTGACACTTTAGTGGAGGAGCGTTATGATCAAAGAATGTAGGAGGATTTGATTGAGATTTTTGGGGATCTTGATGAAGGGTTACCTGAATCCTCAGATTTGCTTGCTACCCTGCCCCCTTGGAGGAGGAGAGAAGAAATTCTACCCTTATTCAAAGAAAATGAGACACAAAGAGCTGCTAAGGAGGAGCCCCCAAAGCTTATTCTTAAGCCACTACCCACAGAGTTGAAGTACGCATACTTGGAAGAAGACAAGCAGTGCCCTGTTGTTATATCTTCAACTCTTACCATTCATTAGGAGGATTGTCTACTTGAAGTCCTTAGAAGATGTAAGAAGGCAATAGGGTGACAAATTTCTAATTTGAAAGGGATTAGCCCTTTAGTCTGAACCCATCATATTACATGGAGGATGAAGCTAAGTTAGTTTGTCAACCTTAAAGAAGGTTGAACCCTCACACGCAAGAGGTGGTGCGAGCTGAAGTTCTTAAGCTACTTCGAGCCGGTATTATTTACCCCATATTAGATAGCCCATGGGTGAGTCCTACTCAAGTTCTACCAAAGAAGTCTAGGATCACGGTGGTGAAAAATGATAAGGGAGAAGAGGTCTCTACAAGCCTCACTATAGGTTGGAGGGTGTGTATCAACTACAAGAGGTTGAATGCAGTGATAAGGAAGAACCATTTCTTGTTGCTCTTTAGTGATTAGGTGCTTGAGAGGGTCTCTGGGCATTCTTTTTATTGTTTCTTGGATGGCTACTCCGGGTACTTTCAGAGAGAAATTGATGTTGAAGACCAGGAGAATACCACTTTCACATGCCCATTTGGAACCTATGCATACAGGAGAATGCCTTTTAGCTTATGCAATTCACCCACAACTTTCCAAAGATGCATGTTAACATTTTCAGTGATTTGGTGGAACGTATTATGGAAGTCTTTATGGATGATATCACCATATATGGAAGTGCATTTGATGAATGCTTGATCAACTTAGAAGTTGTTCTGAACCGATGCATTGAGAAAGACTTAGTGCTTAACTAGGAGAAGTGCCATTTCATGGTACACCAAGGGATTGTCCTTGGACACATCATCTCCAAGCAAGGCATCGAAGTTGACAAAGCAAAGGTTGAACTCATTGTTAAATTGTCATCCCTAACAAATGTCAAAGGAGTAAGGCAATTCCTTGGCCATGTCGGGTTCTATAGGAGGTTTATCAAGGATTTCTCTAAGCTTGCAAGGCCTCTTTGTGAACTATTGGTCAAGGATGCTAAATTAATACGGGATGATAGATGCCAAAGGAATTTTGAAGAATTGAAGCTATTTCTGACAATTGTACCAATAGTGAGGGCTCCCAATTGGCAACTGTCCTTTGAGGTAATGTGTGATGCCAGTGACTTTGCTATAGGAGTTGTTCTTGGGCAAAGAGAAGATGGAAAACCCTATGTGATCTACTATGCGAGCAAGACATTGAATGAGACGCAAAGAAACTACACAACCACCGAGAAAGAATTGTTAGTTGTAGTTTTTGCCTTGGATAAGTTTCGTGCTTACTTGGTGGGGTTCTTCATCGTGGTTTTCACTAATCACTCTACTTTGAAGTATCTGTTGACTAAGCAAGATGCTAAAGCAAAGCTGATTAGATGGATTCTCTTACTTTAAGAGTTCAATCTCTAGATCAAAGACAAGAAAGGAGTGGAGAATGTGGTAGTAGACCACCTTTCAAAGCTAGCTATCACACATAATTCCCATGGTTTGCCCATTAATGACGATTTTCCAGAGGAGTCTCTCATGTTGGTAGAAGTTGCTCCTTGGTATGCTCATATTGTGAACTACCTAGTCATAGGAGAAGTTCCGAGTGAAAAGCATAAGAGAAGAAACACTTCTTTGCAAAAATTCATGCCTACTATTGGGAATAGCTATTTCTATACAAGTATTGTGCGGATCAAATAAGAAGGAAGTGCGTTCCTGAAGAAGAGCAATAGGGGATCCTCAGTCATTGCCATGAAAATGCATGTGGAGGCCACTTTGCTTCTCAGAAAACAGTCATGAGGGTGTTGCAATCGGGTTTGTGTTGGCCATCACTTTTCAAAGATGCCCACACTATGTGCAAGAGTTGTGAACGATGCCAGAGGCTTGGAAAGTTGACACGCGGGAACATGATGCCTTGAACCCCATTTTGATAGTTGATCTTTTTTATGTTTGGGGCATTGACTTCATGGGGCCTTTCCCTATGTCTTTTAGCTACTCTTACATCTTGGTGGAAGTAGATTATGTTTCTAAGTAGGTTAAGGCAGTCCCATGCAAAGTTCTCAAGTTTCTTAAGAAGAACATCTTCTTAAGATTTAGGGTGCCCAAAGCCATAATTAGTGATGGGGGTACTCATTTTTGCAACAAGCCTTTTGAAACTCTCCTAGCCAAGTATGAGGTAAAGCATAAGGTAGCTACATCTTACCACTCTTAAACTAGTGGGCAAGTTGAGTTAGCAAACCGGGAGATTAAAAACATATTGATGAAGGTGGTGAACACAAACAAAAAAGATTGGTCAGTCAAGCTCCTTGATTCACTATGGCATATAGAACAGCTTACAAGACCATTCTCGGGATGTCTCCTTATCGCCTAGTCTATGGCAAAGCATGTCATCTCTTTGTGGAATTGGAATGCAAGGCTTGGTGGGCAATCAAGAAGCTCAACATGGATTTGAGCAGAACTGGGTTGAAGAGGTTCTTAGACCTCAATGAGATGGAGGAATTGAGAAATGATGCCTACATCAATTCAAAAATTGCAAAAGAGAAATTAAAGAGGTTGCATGATCAGTTGATTTCCCGCAAGGATTTTCAAAAAGGACAAAGAGTCTTGCTCTATGACTCTAAGCTCCACATCTTTCCAAGCAAACTGAAATCAAGGTGGATAGGTCCATTTACCATTCACCAAGTGCATTCAAATGGAGTAGTGGAACTACTCAACTCCAATAGCACCGAGAGCTTCAAAGTGAATGGCCACCGTCTCAAGCCCTTTGTGGAGCCTTTTTTCTCACGACAAGGAGGAATTCATCCTCCTTGATCCACATTAAGCTTGAAAGACCAGTTTTTTTATGGACTTAGTTTTTCTAAAGACTATCGAGTCCATATCTTTTTGTTTTATTTCTGATTAGAGAGTTTTCTATATTATTACTTGTTTTGATTTAGATTTCTCGTTGTAATTTTATTTTGATTTGATTTAACTTAGGTTTTTGATGATCAATTATAGGGGGGATTTCAAAGCAGTTGGGCATGTCCTTAATAATTCTTGGCAAAGGAAAAACCAAGACAATTCACACACCCTGTGAAATTTTCGCAGGGCATGCAAAATTAATGAATCATTTCACATGGGGTGCGAAATTTTCGCACACCCTGTGGACTCATTTTGCACACTATGAAATTTTCGCAGAGCATGAAAAAAATTTCAAACACCCAACACCATTTCACACACTGTGCGAAAACCTAAGGGGTCTGCGAAGTAATTTCGCACCCCCAATGCCATTCCACACGCTGTGCGAAAATCAAGAGGCGTTGTGCGAAAACGAAAAGTCTCTCTACCATCCCTTTTTAAACCCCCGAGCCCTAACTTCTTCATTTCGCAAACACCAAACACCCTGCTAATCCCTCATTTTCCTCTGCCACCTTGCAACCTCGTTTTTCTCTAGTCAATATCCTGTCCCGCACACATCACTTCGAAGACTCGCACTCCGAGCCCACTTCGAGTGCGGACCCGAGGCCATTTCTCCATTTCCGATATGGCATGAACCCGCGGAGCCCTTCCCGCCCCTTCACCGCGTCGCACTATGAGGCAGAGAGCCTCCGCTGCTTAGGTGCCTAGTGATTCTCCATCTCAGGCCGTGAAGGCCCCTCAGATTCCACCTTTTGAGGGTGGAGCGGCCATTAGTCCTTCCTTTCTTGTTCCTCAGCGTAGTTACGAGATGAGGAGACCACCTACTACACTAGGGGCGACTACTTCGCGCTATGAGAGTTCAGTGCGGTGCCCAGGTGAGTCATCCAGAGCTTCACAGCCTGAGCCTCCTGTAGATTCTAAGGTTCCTACTGACATGTCACCGGAGTCTATTATCAGATGCCCGATGCTCATAGCACCGCCCATTGAGGGCAACTTAGATTGCAGAGCGAGACTTTTCCACTCAGAGTTATATTTTGTTTAGGAGGCCATGCAACAGCAGCTTGAGCACCTTATGACTCCTCGCGAGTTCTTTTATCCCATAGTAGCACTAAACTTTTACCAGTCCATGACTACTCATGGCGTCTCGAGTCCTACTGCGATTCATTTCACCATTGATGGACGTCATGGTATCCTTGAGGCCAGTATATTGCCGAGACTCTACAGATTCCTTTCGAGCCAGTGGATCCATCTATTTACCGCCAATGGTCCCCAGTATCTCAGAGAGACATGGTCTACATTTTATCTAGGGGGACCTCTACAGATTCGATCCTTCTACGGAATGAGCTTCCACCTGGGATGCTCCTCGTAGATGTGGTGCTACGCTCCAACCTTTTTCCCCTACAGCATTCGGTATAGAGGCGATGAGCTATTTTGGACGCTTTATTCCGTATATCAGAGGGCTTCTACTTTGGCCACACCACTTGATCATGGCCTCCCTCATCCAATTTGAGGAGAAGGTCCATAGGAAAAAGCTTTAAAGGGCGGACACCATTCCATTACTATTCCCGAGGTTGCTTTGCTAGATCTTGGAGTATATGGGCTTTCCTACTGAGCCTCGGCTCAAGCGCTGCCGTCTTTGTCGAGAGCGATTCACTCTTGACAAATGGAATCAGTTGGCGGGCTATTCTGCACCTCCAGGAGCCCCTCCCATGGTAGCACCTCCAGTGCCCCCACAACTAGAGCAGGGTGAACTTCTAATAGAGACTACACCACCAGTGCCCACACCTGAGGCTACTTTTGCTACTCTCCTTATGACTCCTACTGTTCCACCACCAGTCACTCCTACTACCTTCAAGCCTTCCATCACCATCTTTGCTTCGGAGTTTCGCACCCTTGTGCATAACTTTCAGACACTGACCACCACACATGTTACTCTCTTGCAGCAGATGGCTAAGATGCGTGCCCATCAGGACCAGCAGACTGCTATACTCCACTAGATTCAGCAGCACCTGGGACTTCTGTCTCCGCCTTAGCTTGACTTTCCTGCATCATCATAGCCTTTAGCTCCAGCTGAGGACACTACTACAGTAGAGGTCCAGATCCTGCCATCTCAGGAGGCCACCACAGATGCCATTGCTTCAGATGATCCTCAGGATGAGCCTCAGACAGTTGACATAGTCACAACCACACCTGAGGATGCATCATCTCCACCTGAGGCTGCCACTACTTGATCATATGACATCTCTTTATCTTATTGTATTTACATATTATATTAGTGGAGAATTGTCCTTGTTTTGATGCTTTATATTCTAGGATTGGATGTATTACTTGATCATATCTCATATTGTACTTTCTCATATTAATATATAAACCTCATTTTTTTTTTATTATACTTGGCCTTTTTCTATTTCCTCTACTCAGTACCCTTTTGTTTTTTGACTCATGTGGTTTCTCCTATACGACTCAGACTCCATTTCACTCAAGAGGTATCACTTCCTCCATTTATTTTCAATTACTCTTGACATATTGAGGGCAATGTTGATCTCAATTGGGGGGAAAGTTGATGAAGGAAGTTTTGTTAATAATATTAGGTTAATTTGTTAATTTAGTTACTTTTTTCTTAATTTTAGAAGTTTTCACTCTACTCTTCATGGTTATTAAGGAAAAATTCTCAAAATGAAATGGGAGAAATTAAGTTCTTGTCTTTTTACTAGAATCTTAGAGTGTGTATTATGCTTATTGAAGTTAATGAATTATTGAAACTCCTATTGAATTTAACCTTATTTCTTCCACTTTAATCTTACCACACACTGTCCACATTAGGTTCCGATTATAAGATGAAAAACTATCTCACCCCCTGAACTTAGGAAAATTTTGGCTTAGTACCTTTGACCTCATTTTAATAGTGTTGGGACACCTTATAAAAGGCCAATGAGCCTTCAAAAAAAAAAAAAAAAAACAAAGTGTTTCACTTGCCTTGAAACCCGAGCAAGGTCCGAGGGGTATATGGCGAAAGTCTTTAAAACCCGGTGCCCTAAGCCTTTATTGGTTGGGAGCCATAGACCTCAATGCTCATTACAAGGGTGAATAGGTGGAGTTTAACATATTGTAGGCATTTGGGTATTGAATTTCAATCTCAAAAATCCAGGGTGAAATCTGAGGAGTTAGCGGTCGAAAGATCCTTAAAGCTTGATGCCCTAAACCTTGATTGGTTGGGAGTCATCGATGGATCCCTGTTACATGGACACTTTAGAAAACAATACCTTTAGCATTGCACTCCTACAATGAAAAAAAAAATTGAAATAAAAGAGGTGCGTTCTTAGCCTATTGGAGGTTGGTTAGTTTGCTAAAGTTTGAGAAAGAACTAGGTTAGGGGGAGAGAATAGTCCGACATACTATAATCGGAAACTAATAAGCTTAACACTTAGATCTTTGTGGAAGAGTAAGAATTGGACCTTTGGGAATGGGAATTCTTTTGATGCTTAAATTTGCATAATGCCTACTCTTTATAAATTGTGATTAGGCAAGAGATTTGATGACTCTTGTTAAAGGTTGGGTTTTACCTCTTTGATGTTCCATGAGAGAGTATAATCCGCATCATGCCACTTGAAAATTTTTTTGGAGTGATTAGCATGATTTTGTAAATTATTTTACTGTCTATTCTTCTTTATCACTCCTTCATTGTTAAGGGACTAGCAATATGTCGGTTGGGAGGAGTGATTACTACTCAAAAAGTACTCTTTTATAGCTTGAAACCAACTGTTTTAAACACTTTTGAGTAGTAGTTAATACGTTTTAACTCAATTGGCACATTAAGGAACCTAGCAAGGGTTACTAATCAGTTTTTGGTAGCTCAAATCCATGGCAATGCAAGTTTAAGCTCAAATACATGAAGAATCTGAGCTTTGGAGCACTTCATAGCCCTTTGCCAAGCCAATCAGATATGCAAGGAAGAAATCCAACAACCAGCATTTTCACATGGTTGTGCGAAATTTCACACACCATGCGAAATTTCACACACCATACAAAATTTCACATGGTATGCAAAATCTTCTTATGCACCGACTCCGTTAGATTTTTATCTTCAAATATTTTGTGGAATTTCCTAGTTTCTCCTTGTAACCAACCTAGATATTTTTTTTTTATATCTTTTTATATATCTTTTGAGTAACATCTTATATAGGGAGAAAGACAGAGGGAGAAATATATGTTTTTTATTGAACACTTGTAAATTCCCAATATTAAGAAATATACAGAGCTTTTGCTCTACCTTTCCTTCTCATTTTGTTTTCACTTTTCTTTCTAGCCAAACAACCTCTGAGGATGAATTCACATGAGTGGCTAGGTTTTACGTTTCTTGGAGTGAGAGAAGCTAGGTGAAGGACACGAATGCAAAGATGGAAATTGTCCTTGCTTTAAATGAAAGTAGTTGTTAACCATTAATGATCTTTATTTCAAGGTTTAGCTTTAAATCCCTTAAAATCACCTTGAATGGCCAATACTTGGTAAGCTTTTCGGATTCTATGGATGCTTATTGCTAGATCCATGGATGTTTATTAGTTATCATTTACGAGTCATTGGAAGGTGGTTCAAGGTGAGGGTCTTTAGTGTTTGAAGCCATTAATGGGAAGCAACTATCATTTTTCATGAACCCTTTGGATCAAATCTTAATTGTTAAATATAAAACCGGTTCAGGAGATAACCATCCTTTATGTTATTGTCCCCAACATAAGGAGAAGATTCGAAATCTCCCCCTTTGTCTAAGGAACCCGATCCTAGTGACCTAAAGCTCCACGAGACCTTTTCTTTGTAGTTAACTTCACTTATTATTTTTGCTTAACTTAAAATCAATCTTTGCAACCACAATTCCATTTTCTTTAAAAGCAATTTTCATAAGGAAAAACACCATTTTATTTCCTTCACTAAAGTCAATTGTACAATGAAAACCCATCCTTATAGACGATCCTAGAGCCACTATACTATGTTAGCTATGCTACCCTAGTGTGAAGTGATTTAGGTTTTATAAATTTTGTTGATAACACCCGTCTGGGCCAGAATCAAATGGCACGACTACAATAGGGAAAATCAGTCTAAGACATTGAGAGACGAAGGGGGATTAGCAAATTGTTGCAGGCTTGACAAGCCTTTTGCTGGCTGTTTATATCTCCGCCTAGAGGTAGGTATAACCGGGTTGCTGCCACTTCCTTCTTGAACACCAATTTTCACCCTTTTAGGTGAATCAAATTCAACACTATTTTTGGAAGGTGGACATGACTCTTGGCTAATAAGTGGGCCATCATCTACTGCTGCAATGGTGCCCCTTTGCCGCGCAGAATGTGTTCTTCCTGCACTAGTTCCTTTTCCCATAACTTGATCACTACAAGGGTTCATGTCAGTGCTTACCTCCGCTTTGTTTCTTTCCACATTTACTGCTACATCTGGTAGGGGGACTGCACACCCACTTTGTCCTCTACTAGATCTTGAACGTAGTGTGGCAATGTCTTGTGCCAAAGATGAGGTGAGATTCGGAAGTTGTTCTAATTTTTGAATCACCCGTGCTTCAATGGTCTAGTGATAGGCACATGAGTATAAATTAACAAGGTCAACTATAATAATCATGGTGCTCAAGTTTGTTTGTGAATTTATAAATTTGTATTGCCATGGAGTACCTCATTGGGGTCATCGTAATGTGAGCTTGTGGCCTCGTATGGAGGTACATCATTTTGTACAACTGGTTCTTTTGGTTGTATAACCTACCCATACATCAAACAAACAATTGATGATTACGTTTGAAACATAAAATAATGATAAAACCAATCTAAATTTATAGAGTAGCTGAATTTGAGCATACCTGGACATGACCATACTTGCCATAAGTCTAAATTTTTGCTGCTAAGCGCTGCTTAATTTGGTCATCTGTCCATGTAACACATAGTGGAGTTCGCACTTCAACTTGAACAGACGTCATGTAGAACTTGGTCATATAGAAAAGTTGTGTAGTGGGAAGCAAATATAAGTGAGTTAGATAAGCCTTTTGAAGATCAACAACATCACAAATTAATATGAAAGACGCATATGACATTAATGTGCAAAGGGTGATAATGCAATACCTGAAGGAACAACACACAATCTTTAATGTATGTCAGGTGACTATTACGATAGTCCCTTATTCTGTCCTCTACATATTGTAGAACAAACTTTGCCCAATTTTTGTGGACACCCACATCACTATCCCAAATCGTGTCCCACAAGTCATGCATACCTTCTTGTTTTGAGTTAGGGGCAAGGATAGTGACACAGGTAAAAATGAGGAAGGACTTTTTGAATTCTTCGCCAACTGGTAGATTACACATATTATCTTCCAATATATGAATGTCGTATGTGCAGTTGGGTGTGTCATGCCTATTGTAAACGAAAAAGTCCACGCCATTGTCGGGAATGCCTAGCACTTCCCTAACATCTTGGAGAGTAACTGGGACAGCAACATTTGACTGCTTACATAAGTGGTGGTAGCCAATGTTGTAATTGGAGATTATCCACGTTATTAGCTCATACTGCAACTCTTTACAAATCCCCCGAAGCCCATATCCATGATGACATTTTTTTTTCTCAACTAGGAGTGTCTCTATGACTGATTGGAATTTTTTCCCTGAGCAGCAAGATATCAATAACTTAACCTACAACATGAAATAAGGAAAAAATATTACATATATGTCGCAATATCTGATTTATGCCTAAAGGTTAATAGTTTTAAAAATAAGTTAAAGAACTTTCCTATCTTTTACCGATACAAATCTTGGTGGAACATGGTTTTTCCGCTTCCTTTGTTTGTTGTCCATGTTTTTCTTAAATGGAGTGTTTCTTTTGATTGACTATTTCTAGCAACGGTGGACAATAGGAGTTGTGGAAAATTCCGCACCAACATATTTTGAATGGAGCATTCACCGTCTCAACTACAATAGAAGGGGCAATTATTGTACCTGCATAATGAAATGACCAGTTTTAAATATGAATTCCTGATTAAAAGCATTAGAACATTAAAAACCCACATTTATAGTGTTGTAGTTGCATCAGTTGATCAGAATTGATCCCAAATATTATACAAATCAGTTGGGAGGTGATACAAAACTTAAAAAATGGATTCAGTTTTTGGATAACTATGTTTGTAAAGCTTCGATAGGAAAATATCATAATTTGTTTTATTTTCATCCTAAAAGAAATTGGAAATCCAACAAATTTACGTAGCACTTTTTCAAACTTGATAAAAAAAAAATGTTTCACTTGGAAAAACCAATTGCAGTCTCATAACAAGTTAATTGTGGAAGATACTTCTTTAGTGGTAAACATGCATTACCTCACTGAAGAAAGCCTAACTTATACATATCTACTTATGCAGAATACATATAATCCTGTGTATGTATGTGTATGGTTTTCTGGTGACTAGTAATGAAGCAAAATTAAGCAAATGACAAAAATATTCCACTAGTGGAGTAATTATTAATCAAATAATGAAAACAGAAACAAGTTGGAGATATGTAGCAATATTAATTCTGACAAAGCTGTACTCGTCTACTACATAAATTTCATTGGTAAATTCTGAATCACAGCACTTTGGTTGACCACCAGGAACATAAAGAGGATCACCTAACAGATGGCAAACAAAAACATCATAGTCTAGGGACGTATTCAAGTGAATAACTGAAAAAAATAATTATTGATAATTGCGTAGATGGAAAGTTAACCAATTGATTTAAGAAACAACACTGACATGTAAATATGCAGAGAAATTCCATAAGGCATAATCCTTTGTTTATCAATCAATGCATAATCAGCTCAAAGTCTGATAGACTTGTAAAAATTGGGTTTTGGTTTGTTCATGAAAGAGAATGAAAGGGTAAATTTCTTCACAAGCCATGTAGAAAGGGTTTTCCTTTTCAATCAGTCTTTTTTCGTGAGAAACAAACCAGCTGCACTATTGGAAGCAAAGAGGTGCTTAGATGATGCTCTTCTAACTCTTTTTAGCTTGCTAGATTGGTTGGGTCATTGGTGAGGGTGGGCTGGTTGTATTCCTTTTATTTTGTAACTTGGTTTTATTGTGGTGGAGGCTGGTGGTAGTTGTATAATTTTTGTTCATCTTGGGCTGCTTTTTTGGCAACCCTTTCTAATATATTGTCCTATTTATCTATCAAAAAAAAAAAGACATTTCATGTGTAAGGCAGAAAGCAAGTTTAAATGCCATACATATGGCTAAGAAAATGGAATTTAAATTAAAATCCTAATCTATCGAAAAATCCAAGACCCAGACCCTAGACATATTATAAATAAACAATGCAAGAACAGGAAAGAAGAAAAATAATATTATCCATAGCCTCTGAACTTTCACCTCTAAAAAAACTTAATGCCCCCATAAGGAACATAATTAAATTTGTATAATACCTGCATTGATGGTGGCTCAGTTGTGCTTTCAAATCCCGGACTGCAAACTGGGAAATTAAAAGTGAATTTGGTATTAGGCAAACGTGACATTACACAATTACATTCAAGAATCCAATGTCCTTTACTGAAGAAGCAAATAATACAAATCTTTACAAAACAGTATGATCAAAGGATAACCAAATGATAAAGAGAAAATAGAGGAGACCGTACAATATATGTTAATATTGAGGCATCAATTTTGAAAACCATTGAAGAAATTTTGCTTATTCTGATTCTTGTATTTCAACAACAAACGCAGAATCAGATTGTTTTAACTTCACAATGATTTGTACTCATTGAGAGCAAGGTCAAGCGATTTCAATACAAACACCTACTAGAATATTTGGTGAGAGATTCAATGCAAGATTAGGGTGTTTGGTACTGCATTTCCGTTATGTATTCTAGGATTCTTCTAAGACTTTGGTGTTTTGATGTCGTGGTATTTATTGAGTTTGTTTGGTTGGAACCTTTTTTATTTTCTGTTCGGTCTCCAATTTTTGAAAGATAGTCGATCCTTGTATTTTCCAATTCAATTTAATAAATATCCTGTTTCAATCAAAAACATTTTTAAAAGAAATATGGTTCTACTCCTCCAAATAAATTTTGCAACTGTTAAAAGAATTAAGGTATATACATTTCTTTTAGATAATTCTATCAAAGATTGTAACATGGAATTATACCTTGTGCACATAAAATAGAATAAGGATCAAACATAAAAAATTAAAAATAATAACCTTCAATTCTGCAATCTCCTGCTCCCGTTTAGCAAATGGTACAATGGAAGCAGCTTCCTTTTTCTTTGGTTTTTTTAGCTGATTACAAGGAAAAAAACATGGATTAAATCCAACATGAAGCATGATGACTTCTTATGCAACTATACAAGACAAAACAAAATTTGACAAGAAACATGTTCTCTCAATGACTCTTCAAAGGATTTCAGAGTGTGAAGATAGTTGACCACTAGATTAGGTTCAACAAAGAGAAAAGAGGATAACGTTTTTGAGAAAGCAAATGAAACGCACACCATATGATGATAAACAGCTTTAGTTCTAATAGCATGACAATTATATGTTGCAAATACATGAAAAATATATAATGAAAGAAGCTGAAGGACTTGAAGGAATCATTCTGAAATGAAGAATGCCGCTTTTGAATCTCTGACTTTGCTGCTTCAAGCTGTATCTGAAATCAGTGTTATTGTAATCCAGTCATCCACAAAAATTTTTGAAGAAATGAGGAAGAGCATAATATTTGTAAAAGGATAAGCCACGAAGCAATGCTTCAACCCATTGGGTCAAGGTTTTGTAACCTTAAAATTGGGAATGGCTGCCCTACAATGTTCAAACAAACCTAATAATCTAATGCTGATTTACAATTTTCTTTGTTATGTTACCATGTAAAATAAATCCTTAATCAAGAGATAATAACACAAATAATAAGTCATCTAGCGCTTTTGATTGACTAATGAAGCAACATTTTCCCCTTTTTTTTATTTCATTACAGTTAACAAGCTATTAAATTGTAATGAATTTCAAAATTCTATTAATGACAAGTGAAGACATATCTATAGATATCTACCGAAGATCATCAAACTTTGTTAAAATGACAATAAGGTTTTCCCTGGAAAAATGAATGGATATATTATGTCAATAACACACATTCTTACATTAAATGCATGAAGTGCTGCAACTGCAGTCTGATGATTGGAAAATGTAGCAAATGCAATAACCTGCAAACACAACTTTCCCAAATGAAGGGATGATAAGGAAGGAAATAATAATAATAATAATAATAATAATAATAAATGAAAATAAATAAAACAAAAAGAAAATAAAATGAAATGATAAAATAAAAATAAAAATAAAAAAAGTGGAAAGGACTTTGGACCATCTACACTGTTATATCTACATCTTGGAACAAACCCAATACCATTAGAAGTATTGTCTTACCCTACTATATTAATTTATAGATTAATGCATCATACCAATTGATAGATGTCATATATTGCATGATAATGAGGATAAAAAAATCACATGTTAAGCTGGATTTTAACATTGAAAGCACTTCCTAGCTAGTCAATTGTATACTACCTTGTGTATGCTCGATTTTCTCACATTTCCATTATTTCTTATGTTTACAACTATTTTCTTGAATAATTATGATCTTAGAAATATCTTGGAACATGTAGAATGCAAGGGTGGGTATGAGTGAAGCCAAATGATCATCACATGAAGATCCATAGCTATCCTATTTCAAGAAACAAAAAGTTTTAGGTTGGCTAAGGGAGTCACATATTTTCAACTATGCTCAAATAATTTTTTTTAAAAAAATTCTAGATTTATTGAAAATTAAGCTCACTAAGTTTTATAAGATTTGGACATCATTTTTCTATATGGAAAAATTTGGGCAAGATTGGTAAAAAATAAGAGAAATGTTGAAGGAGTTTTGGAGCATCCTAGAGATAATCGCGCCACCTTATTGCTTGGCACCATTCTCCCTAGTGGTGCCACCATTTTGAGATGTGGAAGACCCCCTTGCTAGAAAAATTAGCGCTAGGATGGTGTCACCCTATAGTCTCATGTCATTGCCTAAATTTGTTGTCATTTTGCTCTAGAGCTCCGAGAACATGCAGGGACCGTATTTTAAAAAAATAAAATAAAATTACTAAGCCACCATTGGATCTCTTACCTTTTTCTATGCCTCATGAGCATCTTCTTCTTCCTTAAGAGAGTTTTTGGGAAGAAAAACTTATTGTAGTTGGAGTTTAGATTGTCACACTCTTTTACCTATTGTTTTGCACATTTTAGTTGTTTTGTAATGTCTTAAATTTATTTTCTTTGATTGTAACTTATTTTTAATCTTTGATTTAATGTAATATTGGATTTAAACCTATGGTATTAATTACTTTTAATTTAATGATAGATTTTTTTTATTACAGAATACATATTAACTTTACTACGATGATGAGTATCTTTTTAAATACATATACTTAAAAAAAATTTAAATTTTGTTTTATTTTTTACTAAATTATTTTTTTATAACTTTTATTAAATAATTAAAAAAATTTATGTTATTTAACCTAGTTTTGATAAATACGGATAAATTATATTTTATTTTATTACCAACAAAAAAATAAAAAAATAAAAGAGAAAGAAATAAAGAAGGTCGTGAGATGGAGAACCCCTCCAAAACCATAGGGCGTTTAGATATTTAGAGCGTGGAGTAGATTGTGAGGGGTGAGTGTGGGCTGTCAAATGAAACATTGAACTCTGCTATGGAAACTCTATGTCCCTCAGCCACCACCTTCAACATTACCAGAAAATTCTCCCACAAAATTCAGTCTCAAGCTTCCTCTCTCTTCCACACAACCCTTGCATTTCCCAGTCCATTCAAAAACAACTACAACAACAATCTCTTGAATCTATCTTATTCTTCTTCTTGTTCCATTTCTTGTGTTTCTTCATCTTCATCAACAGCAACAAGCGCAGTATCAGCATCTACGACTTCCACTTCCCTTGCTTTCTCTGCTTCTGCAGGTGAGCGGCAGCGCCACTGGATGGTGCAAATGGAGGCTCCTCCGCAAGTGCTTCGTTCCAAAGCTGAGATTATTGATTACTATGTTAGAACCCTTGAAACGGTTCTGGGCAGGTGGGTTCGTGTTCTTCTTTGTAAAATTAATTGAACCCATTTCATTTCTCTTCTGTTTTGGGCCTGAATTGTGCTTCAATTGTGGTTTGAACAGCGAGAAGGATGCTCAGATGTGTATATATGATGCTTCTTGGGATGCCCCTTTTGGTTTCTGTTGCGATATCGATGCAGAAACTTCTCGCGAGCTTTCTGGTTTGTTTCTAGTTCTTGTTCATTGTTCTTTCTTCCATAGCTTCTCTATAGGACCCTCAATCATTCAATTACAGCATAGGGAGTGCTCAAATGCTTTGCTTTTATGCCAAATGGCTTTAATTTAATTTGTTGGGATTTGTGCATTGCAGGTTTACAGGGGGTTTTATCTGTTAAACCCGACCCCGATTTTAACTCTGTGAAAAAGGACTATACCTTTTCGAATATTCAACTGGGTAGTGTGTCAAACTCAGACATTGGAAGTCCTCAATTATTTCCTGCGGGGAATTCCAAGCACTGGCTTGTTCAAATGGACAGACCAACAGTTGGAGTTGTTACCAAGGCGCAGATGGTTGATTTTTATGCTCAAATACTAACCAAGGTTTTGGGAAAGTAAGTATTGATTGTTTGAAGATCTGTTTACTCTGTTTTGCTGTGCCATTTTATGTGTTTTCCTGAGAAGTTAGAGTTTCTTCTGTAGTGAGAAGGATGCCCAAATGTGTATATATCACATTTCCTGGCAATCTGATTTTGGATTTTGTTGTGAACTTGATGAGGAGTGTGCAAGAGAACTGGCAGGTTAGTTTATGCTGTCATATTTTTTTTGTATTTCCAATTTATTATAGGTAGATACTGTCACTTGAAGAGATGCTCCTATGACTGCAGGTGTGCCTGGTGTTTTATCAGTTCGCCCAGATGAGAACTTTGAGTCCAATAATAAGGATTATGGAGGTTTGTCCTTTGGTTTAATTTCCTTAGCTTTGAATTTACATGTCATCTGTTTGTGGTAGCAATCCAGCAGAAATTATGTCTTCTATTTCTCTGCTCTTTTTTCTGGCTTGGAACTTCAAATCTTAGTTTAGAAGTTTCTAGATGATATCTTCTGGGTATTCTGTTGTCATTGGTAATTTCAAATCTGAAACAGTTCGTTTCCTATGTTGTTAGGCTATCACAGCTTAATGGCCTTTTGTTGTCATATGGGTCTAAACATACACACAAATGCCTGTTAATATCATAGAAAGTGTATGGTTTTAAAGACAATAACCCTGATTCTCCAGACCACTAAAATATCCATAACATCAAATTTTGGTGCAAGCTCCTGGATGAGTTTCATTATTTATTTTTATGTGTAAAGAAATCTGACCAACTTATCTGCAAGTCTCAGCATGTGTCAGTATGTACCAATTTGTTTTTAGACCAGCTGTGTTGAAGTCCCTTGCACCCAAGGCTTCATATTCTAAGCTTCTCTTTGCATCTAACATTTCTGAAACTTCTCCATATCCAATGATCAAAACTCCAAGCCCCCACCCCCATAAGCCACTAGTCTCATGACCAGTTCTAAGGTCAATACTTGTACTTAAGAACAGCCATAGAGGTAAAACCTTCATAACTTCAGGTTAAACATTGGATTATGTGTTGAGCAATCTATAACTGGTCTTAAGTTGTCAAAGTTTCAAATAACAGGATGAATTATTACAGGTGTGTGCCAAACTTCCACAGTGCACTTCGAATTTGTGAAAAGCTTTGAATGGTTGACAAAATTCAAAACCTTTTAAGCTATTTATTTAAGGCGAGACTCTCAAAGTAAAGTATTATAGTGTTCTTCAAAAATTCTGTAGACTGTTGGAGGGGTTAAAAGAATTCCTGCTATGTGGCTTAGTATGCAGTTTTTACAAAGAGAAAATTTCTGATGGCTGGTGGAGCAAGATAAGGAAGTGGTAAATCAAGGCAATCATAAGGGTTACGCTGGGATCTATAGGATTAGCATGTTAATCACCACTGACAACGCAAGAGAATGTAATAAAATGCTGGAAAAGTTTCTGGAATGAGAGAAGAATAGCAGTGGATGCATTAATCTTTTGTAGTTGCCCCTGAGATTATAGATTGGGTCCAATTTCATAATATTCTTAAATAATACCATCCAAGGGAGACCAAGTTCAGGTACAGGCAATTAGGTTTTAGGGGATTAGAGGATACAAATGCCATTCTAAAAGTGGAATGAAATAATTGTTATAGAGAGGTTTAATAGGAAGGAAGTATTGTTCACACTGCTTTATGATGCCAAGAGGCTTTGATAATGGATATTTGGTTATGATGTATGTGTGTATGTGTATGTGTGTGTGAGTGAGAGAGAGAGATTGTTCACACACACTAAGGGTTTACCTAGTATGGTAACATTTGGTGAAGGGTAGGTTATTTTTATAAAAGTTGGTTCATATGAAATATTCACTTTGTGCTACGTTTGTTGTATTATTTCTAGCTTATGGTTCATTTACATGCCCTTGGAGTCAGATGAGGAATGTGGCACAAAAATGGAGTTGCGGATGGATACCAAAAAAAAATAAAGTGATGCTTTGAATCCAAAAGTTTTGAAGCAAGCCAGCAAGAGTATCCAACTTGTTGATGAGTAAGGGAGGATTGGGAGATAGTATGGCTGTGCAAAAGTACACAGAATGCATACAGAAGGCACTGAATGAAGCAAAATAAAATGCATCTACCCAAAACAACCTTCATAAAGACATAACTATCCACAATTGAGGCTATTTAAAAAATCCAACAATGTGTAATTATTATTATTACTATTATTGTTGTTGTTGTTGTTGTTGTTGTCCAACAATGTGTAATTCTTATTATTATTATTACTACTACTACTACTACTAATAGTATTGTTTTTGTTTTTTATCCTAAACAAAATGTATTAGAAATTGGGTAAAGCAAGTATTTGAGAAGGATGAGAAATCCTCCCCAAATTTAAAAAAACTAATAAAAGAAATGGAAGATTAAGCCTTCTCCAAAAATAAATAAATAAATAAAAAGACCTATACATCTATATAGAACCATATGAGAATATACAACAAAAACCTCCCACCCCTCCATCAATATTAATACAGCTCCTTCAAACAGAAATCGAAACAAATCCCCTCTCCTCTCTTAACCCTTATGACTTGAACATTGAAAGCCAGTCAAGCTGAATAACATTGAGAGGAATGCCCTTAAACAATGCATAATTATCCATTCCCAACAAAGCATGGGACCACTCTAATGGGGATTTAATAAAGATTTCCTTCAATTTATGATTTGACAGCTCTTCTTCATTGAAAATCCTTTGAATACGCTCTTTCCACATGCATCAAAACAGGAATAAGGGAGACATGTACTGAACCTTACTTCTCTTCTTATCCAAGCCCTTAAACTTCCACCTGAGGAGAAGATCTTTCACTGAAACTAGAAGCATCTGATTCAGACCTAATGATTGCTAATAGAAACCTGAACAACATTTTAATGGCTCAAGATGTGATTAGTTGATTCATCACCATTTTTACTGAGAATGCATCTGTTTAAAGAGAAGATATTTCTATAGGCAATGAATATGTGGAGCGCGCATTATGCACAACACTGATAAGTGACTTGGTTCAATTCATGATTGCTTTAAGTGTTGATCTGAGTTAGAATGCCTTATAAGTGATCTAACATATTAAGTGTTGGAAAGGGTCTGAGATTTTGTTTATGAGTCAATTGGAAAATCATTAATAGTTTCCTAATAGGACATATTCTTGTAAGGGAGTTTCCTATTATCATAAAGGAAATATCCTATTGTGAGATCTGCTTTTAGAAATAGGTATCTTTAACAATTATACAATTAGTTTCTCATATGGAATCTTCCTGTGTAATTAGGAAAATATGTAGGAAGAGATTTTGACTTGGAGAGAAAGTCTCTTTTTGGGTGTAATTAGGACTTTGAGATTTGAGAGCCCTAGGTTGTAATTTCCTTATATAATAGTGGAAGTTTTTCTTTTCTTTGCCTATGGATGTAGGTTGTAGGCTGAACCACGTAAATCGTTGCGTGCTTTGCTTTTTTTTTTTTTTTTTTTTTTTTTTAAAAAAATTTCTTATTTTCTTCTCCATATTATTATTATTTGTTGTGGTTTTTCACAACATTAAGGCTCTAGAGTTTCTTCACGAGGACTTTTAGAAAGTCATAAGTTTGATGAACCTGACCTGAATATAACTTTTAACTCATTAATTAAAGTCCCTTGAAAGCCTGATTTTCAGGCTGTCAAAGTGAAACAAATCCACTGGCTATGTTTACCTGCCATAATTGCATACAAGAAGCCATCAGCTACATTTTCTCAGTAGCTGAGATTATCTATATGAATTCATGAGTATGTTGCTGCAGTATTGGACATAAAGTAGGATGATGAACAAGACTCAATAAAGATTCGTCTTTTGGTTGCTGCAGTATTGGACATAGCGGATCATCTTTTTTATGTGGTTGGCATGGGACTCAATAAAGTGGAGGTTGTCTTAGGTTGACAGCCAATGTAAATCCATCCGTCAAACTGTCATCTATATAAACCCTGGAAAGTTGAAAACAGAACTTGTGTTGTCAACCCCAGAAATTATGATGAGGTTCAATTAAGTTCTATAGAACTTGACTGCTTCAAGAAAGAGGCCATGATCATTAAGTTGTTGAGGAAAAAGATCTAGACATGTTTAACACAAGGATAATCTTTTTGTTAATTAATATGGATTCAACTGTTCAGCCATGTTCAGATAAATAGTATAGCCAGCATAAGTACTTGTTTATTTATATTTTTTATTGCAACTTTTTTTGTTTAAGCTTTTTATTTTATTTTAAGGGAGACGAAGTTTGTTCTAGTACCTTGTAAAAAGTTGCATTTAATATCTGAGTTCTTAGTGGAAAATTTGTGTTTCAATATTCTGAATTACTATTCTTATTTTTATTTTATTTGTACATGCAAATTGTCATGTATTTCATTTCAATAACCTTTAGAGGCCGTGTGAGAGTGATTCTAGTTAATGCATTTTTCTTTTGTGGCACTTTGGTTAGCAACGCTTCCATGAGAAACACTTCTAGAGAGAATTGCTTAGTGCTTGGAGATGAACAAAAAAAAAGTGCTTTGATAGTGTTTTTGATGATGTATTATATAATAAAAAAGTCATTTTTGGGAGAATCACCTTCCAAGTGATTGTCTAGGAATCAATTCAAGTGATTCTCTAGATATTTGGAAGTGATTTTAAAAAATTTGTCAAACACCTAATTTTTGTAAGAAAGTGCTTCCATGTATTAGAAAGCACTTTTAACCCCTTTTAAAATCACTCGTAAATGGGATCTTAGTTTAATTTAATATTATACCATTCCATGAATTTTACCTTGTAGAGTAACAAAATATGCATTTTCCAGGTGGTAGTTTACAGAATTCTACAGATTCACTGGATTCTATGGAAGCAAATCAACCGACAAATATAAAAACTAAGAAACTTTTGTAACTGGTAAGTTGCAAGTATCTAGTTTAAGACATTTTCTGCTCGTTTATTTTACTTCTCCTTGCTCTTTGTTGGTATTTGTCTTTTAGTCTTCTACATATGAATTATATCTGCATATACTTGTGATGTTCTGACAAGTCTATATTTTGAATAATGTGAATAATGTTTAGTGTGGGTGGACCAAAAAATAAAAGCTCTGAAACATCAGAACTATTAGTATCTTCCAAAGTTTTAAATCCTAGAAACTAAGCCCCTGATTGAAGTTGGAATTTAAGGCTTAGATGAACACCCCACACCCACCGCCCCCCCCCCCCCCTCCTTTTTTTTTTTTTTTTCCTTGTTTCCCTTTCCACTTAAAGCAGTGCTGGAAATACTTATTTTTGGACAGGGCTATCTTTCTATACATCTGAGAAAACCTTACGCGGAGCATTTGAAGGATTCGGTGAACTTGTTGAAGGTATTTTTCACCTTTTTCCACCCATCAAAATAAATTATTGATTCATGTAGCAAAAATGAACTGATGGATTTCTTTTCTTGACAGTTAAGATTATAATGGATAAAATTTCTAAAAGGTCCAAAGGTTATGCATTTATAGAGTATACGACTGAAGAGGCTGCTAGTGCAGCTCTCAAAGAAATGAATGGCAAGGTAGGTTCAGAGATGAGCCCTTGTGTGATTGTAAACTCAAATCTGATTCTTCAAGATAGAGAAAGACTTGACTCCAACTTTCTGTTGGTGGTGCTTTCAGATTATTAATGGGTGGATGATAGTTGTTGATGTTGCCAAGCCAACCCCACAAAAGTACAGCAGGAGCCGTCCAAGACCAGCAGTCTGACATGCGAATTCCTGCCAAAACAAGAGGGTTCTACTAGTATAGGCAATCTGATAAAAGGTCAGTATCATCAGCTGTACGGATTTTTCAGAACATACTAATCCTGTAGTAAGCAGAATTAAAGATCCAAAGCATGAGGAAAATCTTAAGATTGCTAGGTTCAGTGATGAGTGAGAACTGGATTTTTTTTTTTTTCTTCTTTTGGGCTGGGGGGTGCTGGCTATACATGATTTTTAACTTTGAATTGGCTGCTGGTTTTGCAGGAGTGTTGGCTGTTCACCAGATTAATTGTGAATTGAGTAGTTGGAAAAACCTTCATCTGCCTTAAGCCTTCACATATTTAATTGAAGATTTGAACTTCATACCTTGGTGGAGAATTTTGTGCACTTTATTAAAGCCTACCTGTCCATTGCCTTTCACATGTCTAATTGAAGATTCATCAGTTTAGATTCCATAGCATTTCTATTGCTAATACATTCTTATTTTAAAGTGCTCACTATCTAAGAAAACTGGGTCTTGGATTTTGGAATCAGTCTTCTTCCCCATATTCATGAATCTTTCATGCACCTACAGCTTTGCTTAGAAGGAATGCAAAAAAGGAATAGGTTGACTAAAGCTAGAAAATGCTACTTACTGTTACTGTTACCAGTTATATAATAATCTGTTTGGTTTGACACATTCAGTCACCTCTTGGCCATGAAATAAACCAAGAGGTTGGACTCTCTACTTGTCTGTTCTTCTATGACAGTCTGTTTGTTTTGACGGGAAATGAATGTAATATGGTACAGTAATGCTAGGCCTATTTTCCTGACAATTCCCTGCAAAAGAAGAAAAAAAATGAAGTGATTTCCTACTGTCTTTGATGACAATAGAACTGTTCAACTGATGCCCTTTTGTGTCAGAAGCTCCTGCATGATGAAACCCATAGCTCTGTTTTGTGGACCAAGCATTCAAAAATATTCCAATGGCATCGAATTGTTGGTGGGGGAGGAATAGTCCATGGATTGACTCATCTTCATTATATGTGACAGATAATGATCAAATAATCCAGCAGTAGTTTCCAGGACATTGACAAGAGCCAAAGTTGTCGGCATTATTAATCATGCAGAATCAGTATCATCACTTTACAACATCCACCTGATTTGAAACAGGCAAAAATTAACATTAACACACAAGTATTTTCCCCCTCTTGGAAGGGCTGGCAGGATTTACAATGCCACCCAGATGGCAGCCAAAGGGCTCAATCAATGAGGAGTCCTGTGACTAAGATCCAAAAGGGGCATCATCCCTCCTCCCCGAACTCCTTTGTGAATCTATTGTGCACCTCCAGATCTGCTTTGCTCACTGTTGGTCTCTGTCTTGCTAGTACTTTTTCAAAATCAGTCCTTGAGATGGGCGGAGGGAGGATCTGCCAAGTCATCAGTAACCAACAAGGATAAATTCAGTTACCTTTCACGATGAAAGAACACAAGCAATTAGCTGAAGCTAGAAATTGCAGTTCTTTAGAAATCCCTTTCCTGAGAAAAATAATGCGGAAAGAAAATGTATATATTTCATTTTTATTTATTTATTCAGGCATGCTATTGCTGTCAAAGTAGTGAATAATGTGTGCTCAATGATTGTAAGGCATATTATGCAGACCTTTCTACAACTACTTACTGCAAAAAAGAAGTCATTTTCCTGTCATCCTAAGAAATTTTGAAATTAATCAACAGAAAGAACAATGTGATTTTTTCTGGAATAATATCTGGCACTGGATTTTTTGAAGCTCCAATGCTATGTTTCATTCTAGGAAAGTACTAAGAAAAGGAAAAAAAATGTAAAGCCAAAAGACGTTCTTTTGTTTGGCATACAATGGAAAATACGAAAGAAAATCAAATATAATTAATCTTTATATACAAGAAGAAAAATAAGTAAAATAAGTTTGGAGTTTGAGGAAACATGTAAAAATAATTTATTAGCTTTAAATCTGTATTTAATTTTCTTTCACTTTTTTTTCCCCCTGTTTTCTCTATATTTCATTTTCTCTGCATTTTCCCTCAAAATTTCCAATTTTCCAATAACCCAACATGAGGTAAATGTAGTTTCAGTTTTCCACCAATCCATACCTTTGAAGCAAGGCCTTGTGCTTCAAGTTCCTGCAAAGTAACCTGAACAGCTCTGCGTTGAGTAGGGCCACAAGGGACCCAGATGCCATTGGAAGTTTTTACAAAGTAAGAAGCATCCTTAGTTTTCCGAACAGGTTCAAATAGTACATCATTGACCTATCGAATAAAGAAAAGAGGATCAGCCAACTACTTTCAGCCACATAACTCACTAAGAAACTGCTAAGCAAGAAAAAGGGTTTGCATCTGATACAAAACCTGAAACTTACACAAACAGAAATATCTGAACCAGAGAATCCATCTGTTCTATAAGCCAGGTGTTCAAAATCATGTTCAGTCAAGTTATGAGGAGTGTCTCCCAGATGAACCTACACATAGCCATCAAGATCCATAAGGCAACCGGTCAAACAAATAATGTTCTGTAGAAACATACAGTAACATTAATAAAATCCCATTACCTTAAACATGTGCTGCCTTGCTTTCAAATCTGGAAGAGGAATGTAGATTCGCTTGTCAAATCGCCGTCGGATGGCCTGCAAGTCACTGTAACTTTAGCCCAAAAGTAGCAATTCTGACAATCTCAGATAGGTAAAGTTAGTTCTACAAGATAAGATTTTTCTCACCTGATCCAGGGAATAGGGAGTGTTTGTGGCAGCAAGAACAAGAACTTTCTGATCATTGTGCCCTACACCCTAAAATTTAAATAGATAAAACCCCATTTGAAAATGAGAAGCAAAGAGCCAGAAAAATCTTTACACAAGTATGCATAGGTGTGTGTGAGAAGCATTGAGCCTGATCAATCTTTACATGAGTATGCATGGGTGGGTGTGTGCGTGTGCGCGCGTGCGTGTGTGTGTGTGTGAGAGAGAGAGAGAGAGGAGGGTGGGGGGGAGGAGGGTGATGTGTGTGTGTGTGTGTGTGTGTGTGAGAGAGAGAGAGAGGAGGGTGGGGGGAGGAGGGTGATGTGTGTGTGTGTGTGTGTGTGTGTGTGTGTGTGTGTGTGTGTGTGTGTGTGTGTGTGCGTGTGCGTGTGTGCGTGTGTGAGAGAGAGAGAGAGAGAGGAGGGTGGGGGGGAGGAGGGTGAAGTAAGCATATATGTGTGTGAAAAGAGAGAGCTATAAATTTAGAATATGTGGTATACTGAAATCAGGAGCTGATATAATAGATCCTTTGCAGTTTGCATATCTGTGTATGTGTGCCATACGCACATGTGCGCATGTGTTCATGCACATGTGGCATGTGTGAAGTAGAGAGCATAAAATTTAAGTTGGTACACTGATATCAAAACTGCTGTAGTACATCCTTTGCAGTTTGCACACCCTAGTGAGAAGAAAACAAATAATCCATTAACCAAACCTTCACAATCCCAGTTCCCTGTTAGGTCAGAAACCAAATCTCAAGAAGACATAAGTCAAGGGATCATGTTATGCTAGAAATTTAGTATATGTGGTATCATAAGCTACTGTAATAGATCCTTTGCAGTTTCATAATCATTAATGTCTGTAAAATGAAAAAAAAAAGACTCCATCAACAAGATCTTTTCAATCCCGGCTTCTTCAGTAGGGTCATAAACCAGATTTTAAGAGACACTTGGACCATAGATGAGTTTCTGATTAATCAAGAAGAGGTTTCTGAGCTCTTCTAAGTTAAAGATGCATAAAAAAATAACCAACATTAACCTAACTCATATGTAGCAAACCAAAGAGTTCAGAAACCTAAGTGGACATTGTCATGGACTGCACAAAGTTGGAAGATGAAATCAGCAGCCCTTACTTCGCTACCCATCAGTAATACATATACATGATTTTTAAGAAACAATAAAAATTTCTCATTGTACCAGTCCATGAAATAAAATTCAGTGAAACTGATTGCTAATATATCTCCAAACAACTACATCTCAACACCCCAACCCTCAAATGCACTCCACAATCTCCACATGCAAATGAGTATGCATTTACATACAAATTATATCAATTAGGTCTAATCATAATACTTGTAAACAGAAGGAAGATTAAGGCTGTTCTTATCCATTATAAGAGTACCTGCATCTGAACAAGAAGCTCTGTTTTAATACGTCGGGAGGCTTCGCTCTCATTGCCTTCACCTCGTTGGCCACATAAGGAATCAATTTCATCAATGAAAATGATGGAAGGAGCACTTTCACGAGCCATTTGAAACAGATTTGAGACTAGCTTTTCACTTTCACCCATCCATTTTGAAACTAGATCAGATGAAGACACACTGTGGAAAGACAATATTTGGCATTTGTGACTTCGTAGGCTCAAGTCTATCAAAATAAACCTGTATCTATGATATTAAGCCAACCCTTCTTTCGTTTGTATTTATGCATTTGTAACTCTACAGAAGGTGCAAAGCACAAATATGCAGGATATGGGTTTAAAGTTATTATACAAGTCGCTGCATGCATGAAAAGACTGCCAAACATGTTTGTTTTGTACCATGCCAATATATCATATGCATTTCACCAATTTATGCATTTAAAGACATAAATAACATGCAAATGCATTTTCCAGGGAAACAAAATCAAATGGATGAATAGCTTCAATAAGATTTCCCATGGAAATCTTTTTCTATGACTGGCAAATAAGTTTGCCAGTAAAGTTTTGTCATTTATATTATATATATAAATAGTAGGCATAAATTGATTAGAAGTCACAAATTAGCAAGTCAATAGAAGAGCACGCTAGACAAGTTTTAAGGTTTAGCAAGTAGTTACTGCAACAGTTTGCTACTATATCAGGCTACTACACTGAACGATTGTTCATTTATTGAAAGTAAACTACTGGGGTTTTCTTCTCTTTATCTTTAATTTATAGTTCAAGTGTAGTTAGAAGTTTTTTCTTCAGTCATGACCAGCTATATCATAGATTTGATATATTCCTCTAGATATAGACAGCTTTAAGCTCAATATTGATGGCTCCATAAGTAATTTGCATGCTGTAATGTTAGGTCATTGGAAATTCTGATTGCTGTATTTGCAGTGCAGGAGTTAAATATATGGGAGATGCTTCAGTGGTGTTACTGACTGTGACTTTTAGAGATGGTCTTCTTTTGGGCAGTCTGCTATGGGATTATGAGATTTCTTGTAAAATGTTTCCTCAGGATAGTTATAAATGCTTCAATTAAAGGTCCCTGATAGCATCTCTATTTTAGTGTACAACATCTGGAACATTCTAAATCATTTGAGTTCATAACTTGATAAGAAACCACATTTACTGAATTGGTTGTTGATTTGCAAAGATAATAAGAAGGGGGGTCTAGGTATCAAGGAATTATCCTTTCTCAATAAAGCCTTACTAGGAAAATGGTGTGGGAGATTTGCTTTGGAAAGGGATGTCCTATGGAGAAAGGTCATAATGGGAAAGTTTGGGGAAGAGCCAAGAAGATGGCACTTTAGATTGAGGGGAAAGGGTATGGTGTTGGCTTGTAGAAGGCAATAAGAAAAAGATGAGAAGTTTTTAAGGCTAGGACAAGGTTTGAGGTAGGCAACAGGAAAAGAATCAAATATTGGCAAGATGTGTGGTGTGGTAATGTTCCTTTAAAGGACTCTTTTCCATCTCTATTCTATTCTCTTTTGCAACTTCCAAGGAGGCTTGGGTGGATGATGTTCAAGCTATAGAGGGCAGGCTGGTATTGTGGAACCCATGTTTTTTAAGACATTTCCAAGATTGAGAGATGGATAACATTTTTAAATGCCCCTTTGAAAGCTTCATGTGTTAGGAAGGAAGAGTAGGGAGGAGGATAGAATAGCATTTTAAGGCTAGGGAGAGTGAGAATTCTCCATTAAGTCTTTTACTCTACCTTGGAGTTAGTGGGGGAAAACTCTTTTACCTCAAAGATAGTGTAAGGCTCTTGGGCTCCAACCAAAGTGAGTTTCTTCATGTGGAGGCTGCATGGAGAAGGATCCTAACCATAGACCAACTCAAAAAAGGGGATGGTTCTTGGCGAGTTATAGACATATGTATAAAAATGCAGAAGAATTGGCCATCTCCTTATCCAATATGCAGAAAGCTAGGATACTGTGGCACCTTTTATTCTCTTCATTTGGCACCTTACAGATTCTTCCTTCTTCAGTGAAGGAATTGCTAGTAGGTTGGCATGTGAGTTTTGTGGATAAGAGAAGAAAGGCCTGAAGAACAACTGCTTTTTGCCCATTCTAGACAGTTTGGCAGGAGCATAATCAACCAACCTTAAAGAGGTGCAATGCTCGAATCAATCTCTTAAGGATTCCCTTATAAGTAACCTATACCTGTGGTCATGAGGGTCTCTTCAAGATGATGTTCAAGCTGGTTCCCATTCCCGCTAGACTTCATTCAGTGGTTGTGCTCTAAGTAATTAAAACATGGTTGTGGTTGTGATTGTTGGTTGTATCTTTTTTCTTTTTAGATGTATACATTTTGTGTACTGGATGTACACCCTTTTGTCTGACTAGAACTTTTAGTATATTCTCATTTTCCTATAAAAAATAAATAAATAACTTGTAGGCATGTTTTCAAAGAAGCTAATAAACTACCTGATAGTACAGCTAGAGCAGATCATGATATTATTGCAGCTGACATTTTTCCAAGGAATAATTTTATAGGTAATATATGTGAAGAAGCTGAGGTACTATGGTATCGAGAAAGTGTAACTAATCTTTACTTTTAATAATATTCTTTCTCCTTACCACAAAGAAAAAGGAATTAAAAAGGGAATAGATAAGAAAAGAAAAGCAACTCCCCATGTTTTTAAAAAATTCTATATTGAAAAGAGGAAAACATTGAATATCTACCAGAAAACTATTCTTGTTCTTAAAGTTTCACAAATCCAACCACCAATGAAGTATTAATTGATCAGATAAGAAGGAGAAAAAAGAAGGGAAAATGTTAAGGCTTTCACCACCACTAGATCTCAGCCAAACCCAGTACAACCTGTCAGCCTGCTGGCTGTTAACAAATAACAAATATAATACAATTACATTTCAATTTGTTTTTCATTGTCAAACTTACCTATTTGATAACTTAAGTTCTTCAATCACTTGGCAAAGTCCTACTCCCATTGGTCAGTCTAGTACAATTTCTCACAAAGTGAAAACAACACAGAGAAACTTAAAACTCAAGTACCTTTAAAAAAAAAAAAAAAATTCTGGACAAGAAACTCTAGTAGCACTTTAATGCACTAAACCCTTCTGAATTTAAAATTTCAGATCTAAGGATTTTTAATCAAAACCAAAGGTGTCATTCTGTGCCTTCTATGGCACTTAAATATGAGTCCAATTGTTTTTCGTTTTGAACTTTTTTATTTGCTACTTCAATATTTCAAAAATCAACCTCATTTTTATTTTGTTATTATCATTAAGCTGATTACTCCTATCTATCAAAAAGAAAAAGAAAATTAAGCTGATTACTCCTCCAATTGAACAACTTGTGAATTTAAATACATCGCAAACATTCTGGAATAGTTTTACTTCCATGAACAAATGCTCCTCAAGGATGAAATGTACTATTCATAACACATTATGCTATATGGTTATTATGAGATGTCAATAGGCATGCAATAGTTTCCCTTTCATGTCAAGGATGAAATGCACTATTTAGAACACACTACCATGCTATATGGTTATCATGAGATGCCAATAGGCATGAAAATCATGAATAAACAATCAGGTTTAATTCTAATTTTTCATCCACACCATCCTCAATGCAGTTTTAAATTGAAACTAACAATAAGAACCCTCAAAATCTAATTTCCTTATGATATTGACATTATGAACCATAACTGAAAGACAAGCTAAAGAATTCCATGAAAGAAAGGAACTTGAAAGAGAAGCATGGAAAAGATACCAAATTAAAAAATAGAACATAAGATGGAGAAGTGAGCTCGATAATTGAATGAAGCAACAAAAATACAATGACAATGAGGTGAAAATGTTAACTGGAGTTCAGGATTGCTTATGAAATAGATGCTTACTAGCTTTGTATCTGCTATAGTAAAGTAAATGGCTAATTTTAGATGATTATGAATATGCTACCTGAAGAATGTTGAGTCTGCTTCTGTTGCAACAGCCTTGGCTAAGTATGACTTTCCTGTTCCAGGTGGACCATATAATAGAAAAGCCCTCCAGGGCCGTCTCTTCCCTAAACTTGAGTAAGAGATCAAGCAAATTGTTGAACACGAAAAGGAAAAAGAATAACCATTTAGCATTTTAAATTTAACAGATGATAAAGATGAAGCAACTGAAACCAGGCGATAGCTTAAATGATAGCATAACAATGCAAAAAATGGGTATCTTGTCTCTTTCAAATTTCATTGTACAAATGTCAGCAAAGATAGCATGCCCTAACGTCATAGGTGAAGCAGATCCTCTTCTTTGCATGAAGATTATACTTAGAAAAACAAGGCCCAGAGACTGGATTGAAAAGGGAGAAAAACCTGAGAAGGGTTTGCTTGTGAAGAACTTAAAATGCATAGCTGATGAATGAAACATTTCTTCACTAGCAGTGTCAACATGGAGGGTAGTAAATACCTTCTTATTATGAATCAATCATATCTATGATTGTCTTTTTAGGAAAGTGTCATAGCATACACCCATATCAATAAGGGATCTTTCATGTGATTAACTGAACTGAGATTGAAACTATAATCTGATAAATAGGTTTTCAATTCAAATTGAAAAAACTTGGAAACCTCTAATAATCCCATGTCTCTGCCAATTTGAATTGGCTCCTCACTATGGTTTTCGACCTACTCATATTTCACAATTTTCAGCATAAAAATTTATAGAACTTCCATTGCCATGAATTTTGTTGCAATGGCCACTTACATGCAGTATATGCTCCTTCCAGTAAACACAATAAAGCTAATTATACAGATGATAGCAAGCAAATAGTCTTGCTACAACACCACACTACAACATAATCATTATCATCTGCGGATTCAGTTTAAATTTGTTTTGCTTCTTTGTTTTTTCTTTGTAAATAAAACAATTTTAAATTTCACTTTGTTAGTCATTATTTTTAAGCCAGCATTTTGCATTATCCCTTTAACTAACCAATACGCCCAATAACATAAATGCATAGCAACTATATGAACTAAAATGACATCTAATTTCACCTAAATAACACCCACCTTAATAATCCATGATCCCAAGTAATTAAGAACAGTATAGAAATCAGATTTTAACATTTTACAATAAGAGAAAGGAAATTTAATTTTGAATTCTCCCATTATAATCCACGAGTTTCTGGTCGGAGTGTGCTATAAACCCAATGGCTATTCCACACTTACTTCAACTCGAACCACACAAGAAAACCATATGGCACCCGGTTCTGAAAAAGGAAAATTACCACTAGTTGTACTTATTCTGCCAATGGTGCTCCCTGATATTGTTATACACATGTGACTGTGCACGCATGTACCAAACTGATATCCCCTTCTCAGATAGCCACATGGGGAAAACGAGTATAAAGAACAGACCGACAAAAAGGCAGATATCAGGATTGAGGAACTAACCAGTAAAGAACTGTGGGAACTTAACAGGCAATATGACAGCCTCTTGCAGTGCCTGCTTGGCGCTCTCAAGCCCAGCCACATCACTCCACTGCACATTTGGCTTCTCAGTGATTATAGCAGAATTAAGCCCAGCCCTAAGCTTGGCTTGCTCCGCATCATCCCCATCTCCCCCATCTCCATTCTTGGGCTTTGTTTTTGGCTTTGCAGCCACTGACGCATTCCCCCCGTTTGAGGCTGGACCAGTCCCCCCATCATCAAGAACAGCCCTGATCTCCTCTGCCCGCCTCAAATATTCAGTGAATTTCTGAGTAATAGCTTCCTTAATCTTAGGATTCTTCTCGTATTTCAAATGCGTCTTGAAGTACTCTAAGGCATTCATATAAAGCGGAAACGCCTTACTATAATTGCCAGCATTATCTTCCTGAACTGCCTGCTTAACATACTCTATAGCTTGCTCCTTAAAATTGCTATACATCTTCCAATTACATTAAATGCATGGAAATCAAACCTGAAACAGCTTTGCACGATCAGACCCATACTCAAAATTGTTAATTATTGATAGAAAATTTTTATGAATAAGCAGAATGCCTTAAACAGTCCAAGTAAATCGAAATCCAAAAACCCAATACTCAGAAATCGTCATTTCCATTGTTTTCCCGAGAATTCTAATACTTCGAATACAATCCGATTCTAAGAGCTCATCGATTGGATCAAACGCACAAAAAAAAAAAAAAAAAAAAAGACAACCAAAAAATTTATAACATCTCAAACGAGATCGTACCCACCAATCCTTGAAACACTTTGGCTTCAATCAAATCGAGAAACCCAATACTCAGAATGATAAACAAATCAAACCCAAAAGGACCCTTCACGCGATGCTTGTCGGATTCTGAAACCTCAAAAATGTAAAACCCTCCAAATTAAAATTCTGAAGAAATTTCAAACCGGAAATCAAAGAACAGATATTGGTCTATGGAAAAACCAATGGGTCCAAAAGGATCTTCTTTTTGGTCTTTTTTGGTCTTCTTTTTTTTTTTTTTTGTGGAAAAGAACGAATTGTGAAATTTGGGAGAGTATTGTAGAGAGGAAAGTGCCTGATCACCTATTTGATTTCACATTTGGCGGCTGAGGGGGAGCTTATGAATAAAATAATGTTTTATATCAGGGTTTTATAATGATAATATATGAAGTAGATATTTTATTCTGTGTAGATCCTCCCGTTAAAGAGAGTACGCCAGTTTTCGTGTGGCAGCAAATAGACTTTCAAATAAGATTTAAAATATTAGTAAATACGGTCTATACTTAAATTTTATAAATATATCAAAAATATCAACAAAAAAAAAAAGAAATAGTTCAAAACTCATAAAAATGTTTAGAATTTTTTTTTAAAATAACAAAATAAGTAAAAATATACATATTAAAGTTATTTTATAAATATAATTAACCTAAATATGAATAAAGATAATATTTATCAAATTTTTATAAAATAAGTTAACTCAAATTCCTTTAATATATTTATATTCATTTATTTTAAAAATTAAAAAGTATTTTTATTAAAACATGTTTTATTATATTTTAAATAAAATAAATTAATTAATTTATATAAAATATTTCATTTGAGATTTAATTTCTAAAATTTTATTATAAATATGTGGTGCCAACCTTTTCTATTAACATTAATTTATTTAAATAATTAAAATTATTAATAATTTATCTTATCAAATTAAATTTAATTTATAAAAAAATATATTTTTAATATTTTAAAATAAAAAAATTTAAAATTAAAAAGATAAATAAAAAAAATTAAATTTGAAGTGATAGTAATTTTTTAAAATAAAATTAATGAGATAAATATGAAAGTTGTTTTTAAAAATTATCAGACTGGAATGTATTAGGTCTTGCTTAATTTGGAGTCTACATATTTGTCTAGTAAAAAGAAAAATCATAACAATAAGATTCTATACATAAGAGAAACAATAAAGTTACTTTAGATCACTTTTTGTCTATAATTTTTTTTATATTAATTGGTTCATTATTTGAGTTCCATTTGGGAAAAAAAACTACTAAACTCAATAATGAACTCAACATGTTAAATCTTGCTTGATTATAAGTCTATTTACCTATAAAAAGAATAAAAAAATTATGGTTCCATTTAGAATTGAAAAAATAAAATCATTCTTGATCAATTTTTATCCATAAATTTCTAGTAATGATTGATTTACTATTTGAGTTTAAAATTATTTTTTTATTAAATTCATTAATAAATTTAATGCATTAAGTCTTACTTGATTTAGAGTTTACTAGCCTAGTGGTTTTTTATTTTTTATATTTTTTTCTTGCTTATTGCAAAAGTATGATTAAATGCAAAGAAGAAAGTAGCAAAGTCATTCAAAATGAATTATGACTTGTAACTTTCTTATGTTAATTGGATCAGTTTTGAGTTTCATAGCTTTTTGTTACTAATCGAATCAAATTTTTTGAGTTTCAAATTATCTTAAAACATTAATAAATTTCATGTATAAAGTATTATTTGATTTAGAATCTATTTGCCCTAATGAAAAATTTAGAGAAGTTAAAGAAAATTCACAAAAACACATGTAATTCAAAGAAAGATCATATTTGAGGATTTTTGGTATCGGTATTAGGTAGTGAAAAGAGAATATAAAAGAAAGATACCATATTTTACATTATTTGCATTTTATGGTTTTTGTTTTTGTTTTCTCTATGTTTTCCCTTTATTTTTAAAAGCTTATGGTAACAACTTTTACTTAGGACCTTTTTGGTAACTATTTTCGAAAATAACTTTTAAGAACAATTTTTAAAAATTGTTTTCTAATTTTTGTAGAACAAAAGTTTGCTTAGAAACTTAAAATGTTTTTAACCTATTTTAATATTTTTTAAAAATAATTTTTATATGTAATGTTTTATTTTTAATTATTCTATATGTTTGTATAATTATTTTTTAAAAATAGTTTTTAGAAAACAAATAAAAACAATAGAAAACAACTAAAAGATATTATCTTAAAACACTATATTTTTTGTTCTGGAGAATATAAAACTGTTTTAAAAAACAGTTCCCAAATTGGTCTTTAATATTTAAAAACTGTTCATTGTTTGATTTTGTTTTTGAAAATTATTTCTAAAATATAAGGCCCAACCATTGCTATGAATTTTAAAAAAGAAAAAGAAAATGTTTCTAAATCAAATGGTTTTTCTTATATGTAAAAGGACTTATTTGATGACTTATGTAGAAGTTAAAAAGAAGAAAAATAAGTATTAGGAATGTATTTCTTTAAATAATGGTCACTTTAAGGAAAATAATGAGGAAAATCCTTGAATATTTTCTTTTAAAAAAATTATGACGTCTAAATTAAAAAAAAAAAAATCATTTTTTTTATAGTTTTGGTTAGGATATACGTCCTTGTAGACCCCTTAAAAAATAAAGGAAAAAATAGTTTTTCCTTAGGTTTTGGGACCACCCAGGAAGAGGCTTTGTTTCAGCATTCCTTTGAAGTGAGGGGGGGCACCTCCCAAGAGAGGAGCAGCACAGGACGGGTGACAGGAGAGAATGGCTAGCCATGAGGGTGGTTGGGAGGCCATGCTTGCTGATGGAGAAATAGGAGAGGGAGTGATGGCTGTGATAGAGGGTTTTTGAGGTTGAGGGGTTTTAGAGGGCACCGGGAGATTAGGAGGCAGGGAGGAGGAGGGTTCTGTGAGAGAAGAGAACAAAAGGAAAAAAAATCCAGAGAGGTGCTGGGAGGGAGCGGGCGTTGTACCTACAGAGGGGGGATCTTATTCAACTTGGGAGGCTAAGGAAACGCTCTCAGGTATGACTTCATGGACTCATTTTTATTCTTCAGTTTATTTTACTTCTTCTGGTTATCGTTTCTTTGGCTTGGATGTGGGATTTTTGTTGGAAGTTTTGCATTTACTAGTGTTGTCCTTGGATCTATTTTGATGCCACCACTTAGTTTTCAAGCTCAACATTGCTTTGTTTTAGATTATTTGCCTTCTTTTCATGCATGCCCACCCCATCTTCATACCCTCTTTTCTTTCAAGCCTACCATACATACTTTTCCATACTCCTCATGCACATAGCCCCCCCCCCCTTACCCATATCCACACTCGTTCTCCAACCCATCTCTCTCTCTCTTTAAAGCTCCTCTCATATTCATTTTTCTAACCTACCCCTCACCACCTTTTCTCTCTCTATATTCTCATACTTACCACTACCCCAACCTCTCTATGTGTGAGCCTTCTTCTATGGCTGGGAAATGGGCAGCTACCAAGCGGCGGTTCCCTTCCTCTGCCACTCTCAATCCTTGCAAAATCTAAAAGGCTAGCAGCTGAAGACGTTCTTCCACGTGGTTTTGAAAAGAAACATGCAGCTTCACCCTCATCATTTTGGCCGCCACCTACATGACAATCTTATTGTTAAGCTCGTGAAAGATGTTGAGGCAACTCGCAGTGGTTGACTTGGATTGGTGGTGGCGATAACAGCCATTAACGGAGCCGTTGGACGAACCATGGGAGCCCGCGCCATTCCAGTCGACCATCTCCCCAGCACTGAGATCCATGCCGATGCCGCCATCTGTAGGTGTAGCCACATCGAGCCCAGAAACGAAGAAGAAAAGATGGAGGCCAAGATCCCAGATGTCCTCGCCGACCAGCAACGTTGAGCCTTCTTAATGCTCTCGTGCATGAGAGGTGCTCCATCGGTGGTGAGGGAAAGGCCTAAGGGGATCAAAAAGTGGGGAGTTAGGGATAGAAATGCATGGGCACGACCTGCAAGATGGGCTTGATGAGTTTTGAATAAGTTAAATGCTTGCATTTGAAATTTTTTTTAGACACTTTTTTGGGCTTGCCTAAGGTGACGGATTTGGGCTTGAGTTGGAGCCCAGCCCAAGCATGTTGATGGAGGCCCTCATGCTCTCCATGCCAGTCACCCTCATGGCCCATTTCCGCATTGAGTTAGCCCATTGGGTTGCTTTAATTCTAAATAAATCTTTAAGCCTCTAATCTTCGTAATTTATTAATTTATTTATTCATTTTTATTTTTATCTTATTTTGTTTTTACCTACTTTTTTTTAAACACAACTTAGAGTCAATTAAAAGACAAATTATTAGGGTTGAATATTCTTTTCAAAACTTAAAATAAGTCATATATTATCTTC